>NW_021605338.1:852949-873604 GCF_004785775.1 Grammomys surdaster | reverse complement strand
TCTCTCTCTCTCTCTCTCTCTCTCTCTCTCTCTCTCTCTCTCTCTCTTCCCCCTCTCTCCAACATGCCCCCCTTCTTTGTCCCAGATTGTCTCAGAATTCATGGCATCCTTCTCTTCCTTCTTCAGGCCCTCACATGCTAGAACAGCAAGCAAGCATCATCGTGCCCAGACCCTGAGTGCTGGGATCGCAGGTATGCACTACCACACCAGGCTATGTCAAGGCTGAAGCTGGAGCTAATAAGATCTTATTAAGCTGGTTGGCCAATAGCTTTCAGGTGTCCTCTTGTATACACACACACACACACACACACACACACACACACACACACAAACATCAGCTTACAGACCGATGCTGCCAGGCCCAGCTTTTTCTGTAGGTGCTGGGACCTGAACTCAGATCTTTCTGTTTAGTCCGCAAACACTCTATAGACTGAGCCATTGTCCCAAGGCCCAAGTTCCCTTTGATCAAAACTCATTACCTACACAGGAAAGCCCAGGCTTCGTGAACATTGCAAGCTCTGAAGGAATAGAGACTTCCCCATCTCCCCAGCGAGGCCTTATCCCAGCAGTGATGAGCATTTGGGGCTCAGGAGATGTCCATGTCTGTACCCCTTTTTCTTTAATCGTGGCATTCCAGGACAGGGATCGGGTTTCCTTTGTCTTTGCACTGTCTAGCACCGACCACACGGGGCAGATCCACACTTATGATGCTGGGTGAATGGAACAGAGATGCTTTCCCCGGGAAACTAAAGCAGAGTATTACAGGAAGGGGACACTGAGGCAAGCCAGGTATACAAATGTTTACATGGCCAACTGGGGAGATGACTGGGATTTGCCTAGGCTGTAGAGCAAGACAGGAAGTTCAGGGTCAGCTCTGACAACTTAAGGAGACCTTATCTCAAAATATAAAAAGATAAAAGAAAATAAAAGAGGACTGGCCTGGTATAATCAAACCAGTCCTTAGTACTTAAGATAAAAAATTAAAATAAAGGCAATGCAACGGGGGAAGGCAGAGGAAAAAATAAAAGAAGGTGCCGGGGAGATGGCTCGGCAGTTAAGACGGCTTATGGTTCCCTCAGAAGACAGAGGTTCATTTCCCAGCACCCGCATCAGGCAGCTCACAACCTGCTGCCACTCCAGTGCCAGGGCTGTGCCACCTCTACCCTCCAGCAGCACCAGCATGCAAGTGGTGCACACAAACCCACGCAGGCCAACACGTATAAAAGTCAAGCAAGCAATCTTTCCTTTCTAATTAAGGGAAGACCACTTATTAACCACCCTTCATTTGGGCAGGTGCTTTGAACATATCGTACATCACTCTTGTTGCTACAGTAACCTGGCACGGCTACCATTACTATTCCTCACAGCTCAAAAAGGAGAGGGGGCTTCAGAACATGAAAATAACTTGCAAAAGAAGAAATGTCCCTTAACCAAAAACTCCAGTGCCAGCTAGGATTCCCTGGCTCCAGAACCCTGGGATTTTTGTAATTACCTATGTCACCACAGTAATCAAGGATGACTGACCCCTACCTAGCAGCAGAAGACTTGGAGGCAGTGGAAAAGCTCAGAGGAGGCACTGCCCTGAGGAGACATTTCCCTGGGTGTATAGGAGGAACAATCGCCCTGGGGATGGCCTCGCCCTGAAGCAAAGATCTCTGGGAAGTAGGAGGCCACATGCTGAGGTTAAGGTACTTGTCAAGCCTACCCGGATAGCTGTTCAGAAGATAATGAGACAGACCCACAAGGATGAACCTCCCAGAGCTGCTGAAACTACAAGAGTGGGTAGGACTGCCCAGTGTGTGTAGCAGGAAGGACTGTTGGATGAAGGGGATGTGGGGCTGGGGGGAGCCAAGAGCCCAGTGGAGAGAGCTGGGACAGATTGCAAATGAAAAGCTCCCTTTACCTCTTTCAAACAAGATGTACCTGCTTCTGGGCCACAGAGTTCTTCAAAGGCCCTGTCTGTATAATCTTCATGTTCCCCCATACATTTATACTCCTGAAACTTCGTGCCATCTTCAAAGCTTAAAGTGTCATTTAGTTTATCCACTGCCTAAAGAAATTTCACAATTATTCATGAGAAAGAAGCCATATTGGGAGTTAAATGCATCAATTTTGTGCCTTTTTGCAAATATTAATTTTCAAATGACATGGCAAGTTGTGTGTGTGTGTGTGTGTGTGTGTGTAATAGTATATAAAGTCTTATCTCTAGCAACAAACACACACAAAATAAGTGTTGTATGTGGTTATTCATAGCTAACTTTTAGTAATCTGAAAGATTAATTCAGAGGAAATATAATGGAAAAAAGAAATCAGTTAATGTTGACACTGACATTTGTTAGAAGTTCTGATGAAAGTTGAAAATTTAAAAGGTGTTAACATCAAGTAATAAAATGATGTGGTGGTTTGAATATGCTTAGCCCAGGGAATGGTAAGTACTATTAGGAGTTGTGGTCTTGTTATAGAAGGTGTTGCCTTGTTGGAGGAAATATGTCACTGTAGGGGTGGGCTTTGAGGCTCTCTTCTTAGCTGACTGAAGACAGCCTTCTCTTGACTGCCTTTCTATCAAGGTGAAGAACTCTTGGCTCCTTCTCCAGCATCCTGTCTGCCTGAATGCTACCATGCCTCCTGCCATGATGATGATGGACTGAACCTCTGGACCTGTAAACCAGCCCCAATTAAATGTTGTCTCTTATTAAGAGTTGCTTTGGTCATGGTGTCTCTTCACAGCAATGGGAACTCTAACTAGGACAAATGAAATCTGGATTTTTCTTTTTTTCTGCATGAGATTTACCCACATGCAGCTGAAGAATAATTAGAACTAATTAAGACCTTAAATAAACATACACTTGCAGGTTACTCACGCAATGGTTTTTAAGTCGGCATATTAACATTATCAGGAAAATAACTCATTTAAGGATATTCTCATCACTGCCTGTGCAACAATTTCGTGAACCTGGAGACCAGCTCACGTTGTCATAGCTGATCATGGCAGCAAGGACGTAAGGACGTACCTCATTCTCTTGGACGATGTCTTCCTCCAAAATACATTTATCTAGGCTGATTTCAAACTTTATCGCTCTCTAGAATAAGCAAGAAAAAAGTCTTAACAGTTCAAGAAACCCTTCAAATTATAACCCCTGAGGCCAATTCATGTTGACACCATACATACATACATACTACATACATACATACATACATACTACATACATACATACATACTACATACATACATACATACATACTACATACATACATACCTGCATACATACGACATAACATACACCATCCATAAGATCATTAGTGTAGCACCACACAATAGGATATTCCATAAAACAGTGGGAGCAGGAAATCATACAGACAACCTGAATTGTAAAGCACACAGTAGGGCTATTCCATAAGACGGTGGGAGTGGGAAAACACACAGACAACCTAGATTGTAAAGCACACAGTAGGGCTATTATATAAGAGAGTGGTAGCAGGGAATCATATTGGCAACCTAGATAGTGAAACATGAACCCCAATCATCTTTTTAATGTGCAAGCAAAAGACAGGAATGTTTATAGCTCTGCTTTTGAATTTTACACTTTTATCTTCTGAAGCCCAATTTGTTTCAAGTCTCTCTCCATATTCTAAAAGTTTAGAGAAAAACATAATTCCATCACCTCATATTGATTGGATATTCGTGTCTAAGTCCATATTGGTGTATATTTCTCTAACTTGATTTTTACGTTGAATCTGATGAAACACTTTAGAATAAAAACATTTTTTTTTGCCAGAAAAGTTAATGATAGTTAGTGAAAAAGGTGTATACCGTATCCATCGGATTAGAATAGTCATGTATTTAACACTGGCATTTTCATGAACAAAAATTGTATAACGTGACAAAATGCTCATTGCTCGAATGCAGTTTAACCCAATCTGATTCAAGAGCATGGTTTTCTTTTGCTGGAGATCAAATTAGGGCTTTGTACATGTCAGGTGACTGCTTCAACACTGAGTCCCATTTGGGACTTAGAATGTAATTGTGACAACAGGATGTGTGTGTGTATGTGTGTATCCTGGTGGAAGCCTACAGAGTAGACACATTTCATGCAGGGGTGGCCAGACTAGATTGTGACACTAGATGTAGGCCCTGAGCTAGACTTCAAAGAAGGCTGTGAAGGATCTGGCTGCTTGGGCAGTTATAATTCTACAAATTCTTACGGAGCCATCTCTGCCCTCTGTGACCCACACCCCCACACAACGAAGAACACAGTAGGCATGGCCCAAAGGACTTGGCTGACATAGAGCTTACACTGTCCTGGGGTAGGCTAGGTAACAGAGAGTTTGCAAATTAACGACATGATTGCAAGCAAGTCTTACATGCACAGGGAACATAAGCCAGGAAAGCTGGCAAGATGGCTCAGCAGGCAAAAGCACTTGAATGCTTGGTGACCAAGGACCCCTGGTGGAGGGAGACGGTCAATTCCCCAAAGCTGTCCTCTGACCTCCACGTATGTCCTGTAGTTCATGCACACCTGTACTAATTACATACATGTATCAACCACACATACAACAATCAATCAGTTAATCAATTTTTAAAGGAAATAAGTGCTAGTGGTATGGGCCTGTGATCCAAGTGTCCCAGGGCAAAGCCAGGAGTGTCTGGAGGTGAAGGCCATCTTCAGTGACATGAAATCCTCTCTCAAACAAAACTGAAGAGAAAGTAGGATAACAGGGTGGAAAATAAGCAAGAGGTGAAAGTAAAGCACAAAAGTTACTTGACATTCGATTTTGGGCCTGGACACTGGACCTTAACACAAGAAGGTTCAAGGAAAACGTTTTCCATGCAGTGGGAACAGCAGGGTTGGGTCCCTAGAGTGGCTGTGTGATCCCCAGGTCTCTAATTGAGCTTGTCCAGGATAGAGCTTTTCATTGTCCCTGTCCCTCATAAAAAGTGGGTTTCCAGACTCCAGCTTCCAGACAAGAGGGAGTACCAGGGACCATATTGACTTACCTACCTAAAACAACCACAACCACATTCAACATCAGACACACGAACAGGAACCAGTGAGATGAACCCAGCAACTCCCCCTGCCTATGTCCAGACAGTTTGTTTGGCTGGGAAAGTGTTGTATTGATAAGACAAGACTGAGAACGTGGCGTTTCCCAGGTCGCTAGAGTTTGAAGGACAGAGCCCCAATGAGGAGAGGGCCCTGGCACAAGAGAAGCAGAGCTCACACCAATGCTGGTGGGAATGTAATGGCCACTTTGCTAATAAATGCAGCAGTTTCTTAAACAACTAAATAGAGCTGGGGCCATAGCTCAGTTGGCAAAGGGTTTGCCTTGTGAGCTTTGAAGACAGTTTGATCCATTGTAAGTATTTAAAAATAGCTGGGCAAAGTGGCACACACTTATAAACCCAGTGCTGGGAAGCCAGAGGCAGATTCCTGGGGCTCACAAGTCTAGCAAACTTGGCCAGCCCCAGCCCAGTGAAAGGCCCCGCCCTAAAAAAAATAAGATTTACAACTCCTACGGAAAACTTGAGGTTGACCTCTGGCATCCACATACATGCACACACACACACACACACACACACGCACACACACATGCACACACACACACATGCACACACACACTTGCCTGTGGACCCACACATGTGCATGCACACCAATCAGGCACGATGACAAATGATTGGAATTCCAGCTACTCAAGAAGGCAAGAAGATCATGAGTTATTCAGGAAGTATAGTAATGTGTATAGTAAGGCCTCCATGGATGGCTTTAAATAGAATGTATGGTGAAGCCTTTACATCTGGCTTTAAGTGAAATGTCTCAGCAAAGCCTTTGATGTTTGGGTCAGTAGAGGCTGAGAAATTGTTTTAAGACTATGTGAACCTTGAAGAAATGTCTCTCTAGAGGATGTGCACTTGGTGCCACGTGAGAGCTTACAGCTACACAAACCTTGGTCCTAAGATACTCCTGGCAAACCTGGAGTTCTTACTTTTGATTATGGCTAACCATGCTCAGAAGGCCTGAGATTTGTGTGGGTCGTCTGCTCTCTTGGGCAGCAAGGACAAGATAACCTCGGTAGACGGAACCTTTCCCAGTCCCAGCTAACCTTACATAATGTTTGAGTAAAGTAACTAGAGTAAGCTAGCTGGCTGTCAGACTTTCCCAAGAAGGCTGAACCCCTCTCCTCCTCTGGAAAATGAAGGCTTAGCGTCTCGGTGAGCTTCTCTCTCTACTGCAGCACCTATGACTGACATCAGTCAATAAGAAGACAGGAAGATCTTGAGTTTATGGCCATTCTGGACAATGAGATGAAATCCTGTCTCTTCTAATAAAAATAATCGAACAGCTCAGCATTAGAGCACTTGCCAAGCATATGTGAGGGTCTGGGTTCAGTTCCTAGAACTGCAAAAGGGGGGGAGTTAAACATAATGCCTACTAGATGGTTCGGCCATCCCAGGCAAATGTAGTCACACCAGAGTAAGAAGAGATGTGCCTGTCACTTTAAGATTTGGCTTTGAGTGCTGGGAGGTGGCTCAGTGTAGGAATCCGCAGCTTGTGCTGGCAGAATTTGCCATTGCAAGATGGCGCTGGCATCCGGTGCTCCTCCTAGTAAACAAGTAAACTGCGCATGTGCTATGGTAAAAGCGCGACAAAGTCAAAGCCCATCCCAGGGCGTTTTGGCGGGCAACGAGTAAGCAGCCAATCAGAGGTGAACACGCCGCCCCAAGGGTATATAAGCGGTGCCTTTTCCGGGCCTGGGGTCTTCCTCCATTTTCGTTTGGAATAAACGTTTGCTGCGGAAGGATCGTGATGTGTGCCCGTGTGCGTTCTTGCTGGCGAGACGATTACACGCGCGTCACAGCTCAGCAGGTAAGATCACCTGCTGCCTAAGCAAGAGAACCTGCATTGAAATTCCCTTTACATAAAACTCTGGGCATGGCTCTCTGTGCCTGTAAATGCAACACTGGAAAACAGAAACAGGCAATCCTGGAGCTTGCTGGATAGCCAGTCTAGCTAAAAATCTTTCAGCTTCAGGATTAGTTGAAGACCCTGTCCCAAGGAACAGTACTGAGACTGTACCCTGACATGCAAGAGAGCGCCCATGATGACATACAATGTCCATCATGGTCCCGGCTGTTTGCAATAGCCAAGAGCTGGAAACTATCTAAATAGCCACCTATTATTGAGTGGACAATAAGGTTTGACACATCTATGTAGTGGAATACACTCAGCAGTGACAAGGGGTAATACACTCCACAAGCACCACAAGTGAGACGCAACACGATGAAGCATAATGGTGCTTTCTGTTTCATGAACGAAGCCAGCAGACGGGATCACTAAGGGATGATGGTGTTTATATGCTGTGCTCACGTCTACAAAACGGTAACGAATCCATTGTGACAGAAAGCTCATGAGCAATTGGCTAGAGAAGATGTGGAGGGAAACTGCTAGAAGCAGAAGAGAGGAACTGACCAAAGAGCATCTGAGCTTTAGAGAAGGTCCCCAGGTGACTGAGTAACACGGCAGGAGGTTCGACCTGCCCTTGACCCCTGGGGCTGGAGCACTCTTACTCAGAAGCTCACAAATCTACCTGCTTCAAGACTTCTTCCTCGGGTGCATCAGAGCCGGAGGGCAGGTTACTCCTCTTCACCAAATAGGTTCTATGACTGAGGTCTGCATTCCCCTACAATTCAGATTACACATGGTCAATTGAAGCTACTTACCATAGTGAGAATTTGGAATTTCAGTTTCATTTTAAAAAAATATTATAAGAATGTGCTCGCATTTTAATCCCAGGTGTATTGATTTGGGGCTGCTTCTGATTGCCTGCAGCAGCTGACCAGGATTTGCCTCCTGCTTTAGCAGAGGCATGGTTTTGCCAGCTCCAGATAGTTTCTGCAATTGTGTGACCTTTGGAATTCTGGGAACTTTTCCGAGGGTTTATAATGTGAGGACCCCATAGGCATGGTTGTTGGTTGTTTGGGGTCGGGGAGGGGGGCTTTGGGTGCAGTTTGTTAGTAGTTGTGCTCAAAGAAGAAACAAGAAGAAATAAATTCGATTCAGGGATCCCGCTCCCTCCCTCTCTCCCTCTCTCTCTCCCCACTTCTATCCTTCTTTCTCTCCTATTAAGTGATAGGGAGTGAAACCCGGGGAATAAAGGGTGGGGAAAAAGAAGAGCCCACAAAATAGCAAAGGCAAGCTACACCTTCCTGTCTGCCCCTCTCTGACAGTATGAAGAGCTAGTCACAGACACCACAAAGCCCTCTCCAGTCTTCCTTTACCTTGGGATTGACTTAGTTTTCACCAAATGCTTCTTTCAGACTCTCTAGAAATGCCTGCTCCCCGGCCCTGGTGTAGATCCTGCGTTTGAGCCCCAGTATCGGAAATGTTTTAAATGTCAGGAGCACGGGGAGGGGAGAAGGCCTGCTATTCAGCTTTTCTGGACTACCACATAAAGCTGATGGCGGAGGCACAAGGCTCCACAACACGAACGAAGCTCGGCTCTGGAGATGCCCGCCCCTTACAGCCAGCACAGGCTTCTGAATGGCTCACTTAGAACAGGCCACTTAGCTCAGAGCTTCTAAAGTCCACCTCTCTTCTTAGGCCATTCCCCACCCCTACCCTATCAGTTTCTTCCACATAAGCCTGCATCCCACTCGGTCTTCCCATCTTTGCTCCTATGAGGCTTGACTATGGCAGTCTTATTCCATTGTCCTTCCATACATGTGTGCCTGCCGATGAGTAGATCTGCATCTGCTAGGAGGGAGACACACCAGAGGATCCTCCTAGCTTGTCTTGAGACAGCTGAGTGACTTGGGAGGAGTTCTGCATTTTCTGTTATAGGACATAAATAAGGTCCACTGAAAACCCTCCACTCCTGCTCACTTAGACTAGTGTGTGCGCATGCACTTGGAGGTAGGAGAAGGCTGGAGGAGGCACATCTGCACACAGCAGCATAGCAGTCTGTTCCCCGAACTGTGCTGGGTGAGCTCTGTATAGCCCCACCGGCCTCAGGAAAGGAACAACCCAGAGGGCTGCAGGTATTCATAGCGTTGGAATCCCTGTAATGTTTTTACACAGCAGGACAGATGCAGGCTGGCTAAATCATCCACTGAAGACACGGTCGTCTACTGCAATTCTAGAAACCTGAAATGTAGAAGGATGAGTTTCCAGTGTAGCACCGCTATGGGCTTTTCAAGAATGACATCAACTGTGTTCAGACTTACACAGTCTTGTAAATGAGAGAAGCACATCCCGAGAACTGCAAGCACCATAGCATGCATTTATACAGGCTAAGACGGCAATGGCATCAGACGACACGGTCTTGTGAGGCCACCATTCTATATGTGACTTATCATTAATTGTTCGTGAAGGAGAAAGAAAGATAAATACACACACCTTACCTCCTATGGAGCGAGAGATTTATAGCAGAGAGAGATCATTTGGTGAAAAGACTCAAGGCCACAAGCAAACCTTTTATGTCCTAGGATAACTTGAAAACCATTACTAATTTAATATCCTCCAAAACCGAAAAATGACGCTGTACACGACCACACAGACTTTGGAGTCCCTGTTCAGTCAGCTTTAATAACCTCGGGCCCCTTGCAGTCTCCTTACATAAGCCTATCCTAATTCCGGACTCTCTGCATTTAACCCAGTTCTGTCCTAAAGCAGCTGCTCAATAAACACTGGCTTTCCGATCCTACGGAAGACAACATGTATTTTTGATGACAGACGTTCCTAATGAAGATCATCACATCCTGACAATACCTGCTACCTTGTGCAGCAGGTGTTGTTAGGTCTGACAGCTTTCCTCTGAAGAAAAAACCTGAATGATCACCTTTACCCCATTTCCTGTCAGGAGATTGTGCGCACATGTGCATGTATCTGTGCGCATGTCTCTGTGTGTATGTACATGTGTCTGTGTATGTATGTATGCATGCATGTGTGTATGTGTGCATTGTGCATGGGTGTGTGGATGTGTGTGCATACCCACGTGTGCATAGGTACTTGTGTGTAAGGATTGCATTGCTCACAGGGCCTTGGATATGCTAAGCATGAACTCTTAAGCTCATTGGGTTTTTTTTTAAATATTATTTATCTAATGTATGTGAGTACACTGTTGCTGTCTTCAGACACACCAGAAGAGGGCATCGGATCCCATTAAAGATGGTTGAAGGCCCCTATGTGGTTGCTAGGAATTGAACTCAGGACCTCTGGAAGAGCAGTCAGTGCTCTTAACCGCTGAGCCATCTCTCCAGCCCAAGCTCACTGCTTTTAATATCTAGCCATTTCATCACGTCTAAGTTGATAGAGCAATGTTCACTGAAGTAGGGAGGGCTTACCTTCAGCTCTCTCCCCAGTTTCTTTTTGATTTCCTTCATGTCACTGTGGTACTGTTGGCGGATTGCCTCTAGCTGTTTCCAATACTCCTGAAAAGCAAAGCCAACCCAAAACTTGAAAACAATCTCTACATAGCCTCCAATTTTAGAAACATGTAATATAAGTAATCATAGAAAATAAGTTATTTCTAAGTGTAGTGATATGCTCATTTTGGCTGTGGTACTTCATAGTCTGTCAGGCTATAGAACACTGAATGGGACACTGTATGGAACACTGTATGAAACAGAGAGATTTGTTCAGTACAGTTCCAAATCCTATGCAGCTATCCTGCATATTCCATTTCTGCATTAATTGAATGTGTTGCCCCTCAAAATATATGTTAAAGCCGGTGTGCACACCTTTCATCCTAACTACATGGAAGGGTGAAATGGGAAAATCAAATACTTGAGTTCAAGAGTTCAAGACTAACCTGAGGAAACATGCAGACGTCACTCACCATCATCACCATCCCCTTCACCATCATCTGTCTACACTGAAGTCCTACCACCCAGCGCCTCAGAATGTGACTATTTGATCACAGGATCTTTGCAGATGTCTTTAGGTAAACTGAAGGCATGCTGGAGTAGAGTAGCCCCTCAATCAATCTGAGAAGACTCCTTTTTGAGAAAATGAGTCCATTCCCACCCACTAGGGACTTAGCTGCTTGGTGTGGACCCAGGGTCCCTCTAGTTCCTCTTGCAAACACCTTCCAGCCTTTCATTCTACCATCTCCAGTCCTCTGTGACTGCCTATTCACAGAACCTCTCTCCACTAGGAACTCAAGGCTGCTCGCTAGGCTGGAACTCAGGAAGGGGCTTCCTCCTCCTTCCAATGCTCATTACAGTCTCTCCAGACTTACCCCTTAGTCCGGCAGCGGCTGCCCACAGGAACCCCTCCTCCAAGAGCACCTCCATACACTTGAGACTTAGCCTCTTGGTGCAAACCCAGGATCTTCCCCCTCTTCTTTCCCATGGCTTCTCTAATCCTTTCCTTCCAGCCCGTCTCTACTCCTCTGTGACTCCATGCTGGCCTGCAGCTTTACCAGACAGAGCCCACGGCCCCACACTTGGCTAGGACTCAGACCGGACAACAGTCACCAAAGACCTGAACACCAACCCAAGAAAGACTAGACAAGAAATCTACACCAAGAAGCACCTTACATATCGTAACTCCAGATGCCTAGATCTCAGCACAAACTCACACACGTGAAAACCAAGACAATATGCCTTCTCCAGAAGCCTGCAACCCTACTGTGCTCAAGCTTCTAGCACATGACTGCACACAGTGGTTCTCCCCGTCAGCCTCCAAATTCATGATAGAATATTACTACTGTTTGTGTTTAACTTTGATAGAACTAATAAGAATCACCCTAATTAATGATGGACAGTCACTTTATCAAACGCTCGTGAACTCTACTCTGCGTGTCCCTAGGGATGCTGGAAGCAATGTTGGCGTATAACCAAAAAAGTCTGCAATCTCATGGACCATGGCATATACAAAATGGTAGAAAGAACTGGACATTTTTCAACCTGGTCCTTCATTTTGTTCTTCCTATACCGAAGCTCCTGGAACGCAGTCTCCTCCTGGTGGCTTTGTAGCTTTACTCTTTCATTTAGATGTGACTCCACAGAAGATGGACGAAGACCCTGTTAATTCAGTGAAATAATTTATGAGGCATACTCACACATTCTGGCTTAACCTGGACAATTTACTCGAGACGAGAAATACACCACCAAGCAATCTGCATGGGAGACTTTATGGACTCTTAGTTAACCTCTGCTGAGGTTCAGCAGCCCCAGGGTGTGACAGAGGGAATAAGAACTTAAACTTCTGAACAATTCAAAATAAGAGTGATATAAGCCAGGCCTAGTAGCCCATGTCTGTACTCCCCCACCCAGGAGGCTGAGGCAGGAGGATCAGTAAGAGCTTTAGGTTGGCTTGCTATACACAATGAATTCCAGGAGAGTCCTGGGCTGAACGGTGAGATTCTGCCTATAAATAATATGTAACATCCATGCTGGATTGCCTTGATTCCACAGAAGAATGAACTTGTACCTATAACCGTCTGGGAACAGAGAAGCCGTCAGGAAAGCCCTGAGCTCCCCATAGCCTTACCCACCAACTGTCTTTCCACGTTTAACTTATATTGCTGAGCTTCAGACTTCCTCTGAAGGTATGCAGCAGACCTGAGAAATAAGAAAGTTCTGCTTAAACATAATCCTCCTCTGCCTACCTTCTCCTTTCGTTTTGTCCTCCTCCTCTTCCTCTCCCTCCCCCTCCTCTTCCCCTTCTTCCTCTACCACCTCCTCCTCTATCTCCTCCTCTTCCTTCTCCTCCCCCTCCTCCTCCTCCCCCCTCTTCTTCTTCTGCCTCCTCTTTATCCTCTTCCTCCCCCTCCTCCTCTTCTTCCCCTCCTCTTCCTCCCCCTCCTCCCCCTCTTCTTCCCTCTCTTCCTCCCCCTCCTCCTCTTCTTCCTCCCCATTCTTCTTCTTCCTCCCCCGCCTTCCCCTCTTCTTCCCCCTCTTCCTCTCCCTCTCCCTCTCCCTCTTCCTCCCCCTCCTCCTCTTCCTCTTGTCTTTTATGGTGCCTGGGATTGGCACATGCTCTGATGCTCAGCTCCAATACTCCCAGGCCCTATGTAACCCTTTTCACTAATCATCTCAGGCACCAAACCTCAGTGATAGAACTCATAATTCATCTGTACTTTGAAGTTCAAAGTTAAAGAATACAACTTCAAGAAAGAAAAGCTCTGAAATCAAGAGGACAAATTTTAAATAAATTTTTTTTTTAAAATAAAGAAAACAAGTATATGAGGCGACTTCGGTCAAACACCTTGTGATAAAGGCAAAAATTAAGAGTTCTGAAACTGCAAACCAAAACTGGCAAAAAATGCCTTAAAAGCTCCAGAAGCTAGAGGAAGAGAGGGCTCTTGTGAACAGGCTGGATGAGTAAGGAGGGCCGCTGTCCACAAGGCCTGACCACCTGAGTTCAACACCTCAGACACATGGTGGAAAGAAAACAAAACACTGCTGTCTTATGATCTCCGTACACACTCACACACACACACACACACACCAGACACAATTAATTTTAAAAAGAGGAAGGGGGAGTCTCAGTTAGGGATACTGAGAGAGTGAAACAGCAAGATTCTCTAATCTAATGATTTTTCTTTCTCCAAAGCAGGATCTGGTCTTTCTATCCTCAGCTACGGTGAGGGGAAGGAAACAGCCAGACCCAGCTTTCCTTCAGCTTTGCGTGATGACTAAACCATAGCTTGCTGCTCTTCGTTTTACATGGCTGCCTGTCTGTTCTACACACACACACACACACACACACACACACACACACACACACACATACACGCACCTGCACATGCATGCGCGCGCATGCGCGCGCAAACTCCAGAAAGCAGGGCGCTCCTTCCCCTTTTGGGGAATCAAATAACTGATCTGTACAACTTTAACCTGAGATGGTGCTAAGTTGCTATGGGAAACATTTATTCTTTGCCAGCCCAATCCTGGTTAGGTCTGGTCAGATCACTGTCAGCCATTTGCCTGTGGCCTATACCCTCCGCCTCCTCTTCTCCCTCACTGTGTGATACACAGTGTCTAGGTGGCCCAGGCTGGCCTCACATTCAGTCTTCCTGCCTGAGTCCCCAGGTGCAGGGATTGCAGGCCTGTAATCAGGATGTACAGGGTGACTGGCTCTGCTTCTTTTTTTAAACAATGTTCAAGACCCTGGGTAGAATTGTTGAAAACCAAAATAAAACAACTTGAGTTTTTGAAAACTTCTCTAGACCATTCATATTGACCAAAGAACATCAAACGAAGCCGCATCTCAGAGAAAGTCAGTGGACTTTGACATTGCACACCTGCAGGACAATTGACGACGAAGTCTCACAACGTATTTTCTCTGAGTAGAAAAAATATATCTACCATTATTTTACGTATTTCTAGCAGTAATACATTTTAATTTGTATTTATTTATTTTTTTTAAAGAAACAGTCTCATGTATTACAGGCTAGCTTCAAACTCTATAGCCAAAGATGGCCCTGTGCTCCTGATTCTATAGCCAAAGATGGCCCTGTGCTCCTGATTCTGTAGCCAAAGATGGCCCTGTGCTCCTGATTCTACGACCTCTGTCTGCTGAGTGCTGGGGTTATAAGTATGTGTTTTGTTACCAGGCTGGGAACTGAACCCATAACCTGGATCACATTAGGCAAACACTGTACCCAGTGAGCTCTCCATTCCAAGCTCTGGACAACTGCTTTTGTAGAAAGGAAGAATTAAGGTGAAAACTGTACAGAAACAATTACTCACAATAATGAGAAGTTAGCTAGACATGGTCCTAGGAGCCTGGGCTGTGAGACCACACCTATGCTGGTTAGCCTCTTGACACTAACTGGGTCATCTGCAGAGAAGTGCCTCCATCAGCATGGCTTCTGGGGAAGCCTGCTGTAGCGCTTTTTTGCCTGAGTGAGCCTTTCCTGACCAGGTGGTCCTGGGATGTGTGAGAGAGCAGACAGAACAAGCCATGAACCGCAAGCCAGTAGGCAGCACTCCTCCATGTTCTCTGTCTCCCATGGGGTCCAGCCGTGCCTTCTCTCAGTGATGGACTGTGATGGGGATGTGTAGGCCAAAGAAACCCTTTCTTGCCCAGGTTGCTCTTGGTCATGGCGTTTATCACAGAACCAATAACTCTTCTTGTCTCACATCTGTAGGTTTTGGGTTTTGTTTTTGTTTTTTAACTCGTCCTCCACCACAAATGTAGGCAGCGGACTTTTTCACCTCCCCTGAGCATGCTCAGCCTAGATCAGTGGTTCTCGACCTTCCTGGTGCCACAACCCTTTCAGAAAGCTTCTCACGTGGTGACCCCCAACCATAAAATTAGTTTCATTGCTACTTCATAACGGTAATTGTGCTACTGTCGTGCATTGATCTGTAAATATCTGTGCTTTCCGATGGTCTTAAGGGTCATTCAGCCCTCCCCCAAAAAGGAGTCCTGACCCCCAGGTTGAGAACCTCTAGATCCTAGCTGCCTATGCTATGTCTAAATAAACAACAATGAAGCTCACTGGATCTCTGTATAACCTGCCTCACTTCCAGTTTCTTGTTTACATTTCCCTATCAGAGCCTCCTTTCAGAGGCTTTCTACGTCCTGCGAATCTGCACATGTGGCTACAGCTAAATCCTGTTGCTTTTACATTCTCTTTCTCATTATTCACTCCCCCGCCCCCATAGACACACTCAGCATCCCAGCGCGTCAGCTGATTCTTGACACCCGGACTAAGTTGTTCTCCTGACTTATCGCCCCACAAACCGCCACCAGCATTCTGTGAGTTACGTCTAGGTTCTCATGCTATTCTTTATCAGGCCCAAGATCCAAACTTCAGCTCCAAAGGGCTTTTTGCAAGATAAATCTTAACATACAGTCCAATTTTACTATTACAGAATAAACTTCACGCCACAAATATACAATAATTCATGATCTATCTCTAAATATTCTCCCACTCTACCCTTTCCCTGACTCCCCCAACCCTTCACATCTGCAAAAAGTAAGCTTTGATTCTGCCACTTCAAGCATCTCATCTTGTGAAGGAGCCCCACTTCTGAGCTAGACACACAACTTCTTAGAAACACCTGCTTATGCCCACAAAACCGGGTGATTTCTAGCCTACTGAAACATTTATTTATATTTTCTATCTGTTTATAGTCATCACAATTATTGGAATTTCTCCCCCAAATGTCAGCAATATGTCAAAACTCATGGTGTGAGACATATGTGACAAATACTTTTTCTTTTTTTTTATTATCACAAAGCTAATGTGCTGGCTTTGCAACAAGGTTTGAGGCGAGCACATCTTACAGAGTGATGTAAAAACCCCGTCCACTTATGATTCACATAAGGATCTGGACGCTTCTCTGTTTCTCCCATTCTATAAAGACTGAGCCAGGGCCTCTTCATGCTAGTCAAGGACAACCTGACAACCATGAGCAACACACCAACCTTAAAGGGTTGGGCTTTTTAATTTTTATTTTATTTTTGGCCAAGTGTAACAAGACAGCTTTGAGCTTTTCTCTTTCAGGGTCAGACATAGCTGAGGTCTCACACCTATGATCCTTTTGCCTCAGCTTCCCAAGTTCTGGGATCACAGGTGCAGCTGATGCCCTGCTAAGAATTAAATTTGGGGCCTGGAGAGATGCCTCAGTGGTTGAGCACTGGCTGCTCTTCCAGAGGTCCGGAGTTCAATTCCCAGTAACCACATGGTGGCTCACAACCATCTGTAATGGGATCTGATGCTCTCTTGTATGTCTGAAGGCAGTGATAGTGTGCCCACATACATAAAATAAATAAATCTTAAAAACGTGGGGGTTTTGTTATTTCATTTTTGTGATACTGGGGATAGAACTCGGGGTCTTTTGCAAGCTAGGCAAGCAAGCGGTGTGCCACCAAGCTACACTCTCACCCACCCACACAGGCTTTTTAATGACAAAGTTACACGATCCTACCACGGACTACCTCTCCAACAAGCTGTGTGGCCGACAGCCACGTTCTCCGTGTGAGCATGGGACTGAATTCTTCTTGAATGGACCTAGAAATCAAGTATATGTGTCAAAGACTTATCATCCAAAATCCTTACCAAAATCTAGAGTCACCCTCAAACCTACCTCAGGAGACAAGTATCGGGCAATAAAAGTTTCTAAAAAGGGCCTTTTCAAAAGGGAATTAATAGATGGCCGATCCTGAGGAGACACTCTAAAGAGCTGAGGTACCAAGGACTGTAGGTCAAGAGAGAAGTGGGGTGATATGCGAGCGACACGTCCTTGACAAATCTTCAGAACCAGATGGTGTAAGTTGTCACTCTCAAACTGAAAGGATAAAGATAACACATTAGAAACAAGCTAAGACTGGCAGATCAAGTGATCAATATACCAGGAAGCAAGAGCTGACTGTTCGTCTATCTATCTATCTATCTATCTATCTATCTATCTATCAATCATCATCTACCTACCTACCTATATTGTCTGTCTGTCTGTCTGTCTGTCTGTCTGTCAGTCAGTCATTGTGTTTGGCATCAGCACAGGGCCTTGAGCATGCCAGGCAGATGCTCTATCCTTGAACTACATCCCCAGGCTACAAGTATTTCTAAGTTGCAGTGGGAAGCATTGTGCTCTGCCCTAGCCTGTCATCCACTATCCGTCATAAGTGGATACTTCAAGCTGTTAACCTAAGCAATTCTGTGTTACTTAAAACCAGTTTTATCCTTTTAATATCTTCATTTTGGTTTTGGTTTTGGCACTGTCAGTTGAATCCAGGACCCTGCATTTGTACAGTATGTGATCAACCTATGAACTACAACCTTAGTCCCTAATTTCAATTAAAAATGTTTCTGTTATTTTCAATTTTTTACTTCCAAAACACTATTTACTTACATTTAAAAACTAGAAGGTATGGGAAGTTATAAACAGAAAAATATGTTTAACTTCCCAACCTAAAGGTATATTTCCTTACAGTTTTCTCAAGAATGTTTATTTTACAGAGAGATTCATGCTGACATGACATTTTACCTTTTGAGTTTTCAAATGCTCTAACATAAATATTTACTCATAAACCCATCCACAATAAAGTCTTCCATTGTGTAAGAGTACCATCTATCTATACATAATATGTTGCATATGACAGTGTAGCGGTAAAGTGCAGGTTTTGTTCGGGTGTGATCTGTGTGGCTTTTGACATTAACAACAGAGATAATGAAGACAGCTGCATAGACAAGAGCTGACAAGCAAGCTATCCCAGGAAAGTCCTCCCTACAGTACTGGCCTTGTCTGGAGTCTCTGGGACCTGAGGTTTGCAGAGAAACCCCACTCCTACCTAAATGTTGAGTGACTCTCTTTGTCTAAGACTTTTATGCAGATAATAGGGTTTCCTTTGAATATATGACTTGCTCCTGCAGGCCTTGGGAGTTTTGTGCATGCCAGGAAGACGATGCCTACATGGGCAGATTCCAATAAGGTACCTAATGAACTCACAATGCTTCTTGGTTATCAAGGCTTGTCGAAGGAAGAATCAGCGCATCCTATTCGACAACTGAAAGACTTTTAGACGTCTGTGCTTCATCTCCTACGGAATCTGCCCCCGCACGCTTTACCTCTGGAGAACACACGTGTAACAGGACCACGTGCCACATGCTAGTCTCTGACTTGGACTTTTTACTTTATAGTATCACCGAGACACATTGTAGTCAAACGTAATTCTAATATGCCCCTCTCTCTCTCTCTCTCTCTCTCTCTCTCTCTCTCTCTCTCTCTCTCTCTCTCTCTCTCTGATTGTGTGTGTGAGAGACAGACAGACAGACAGAAACAGACAGAGACAGACAGACAAACAGACAGACAGGCCAGCAGGCAGGCAAGCAAGCAGGCAGGCAAACAGACAAAGAGTCTGCTATGAAGCTCAAGCTGACCGTGAATTCAGTCCAGCTATATCTCCTGGGTTTAATTTTGACATTTGAAAAATGAGTTCTCTCTCTGCTGTTCATATTCATCTTGAGTCCCTGAGTTGATGGGCCATAGGCACATGCTGCTGTCTCTCAGTTTCTGTCTCTCTGTCTCTCTGTCTCTGTCTGTTTCTCTCTCTCACGCACACAGATGTAATTTAAAAACAATCTGATAAAATCAAACATTAACCTTAATCTCACATAGATGCTTTTAGTAATCCAGGATTCCCATGAAGAGTGACATACTCACAGGATGCTTAAGTGTGCACAGCTCATAGAGGACACAGCCAAGAGACCAGATGTCCCTGGAGAAGAGAAGGCTTTTACATGTCAGAATATGGTGACAACTGTTGGTAGAAGCTTTTCCCTCTTACATAGCTTTATGTGTGTATAGGTCAGAACATTTGTTTACAGGCGCTTTCAAATATATTATCAATCCTAAGATCAAAAGTAAATAAACATTGCTGCAACACGCTAAGTAGTCACTTCATGTGCCCAAAGAAAATATGTGTATGATGTCATTGGAGGAGAAAGGCGAGCCTCCAGGGTGATTGCTTTTGGCTCAAAAGATAGAACGTGGTTGCTTTATGAGGATGAATTCTACTCCAGACTCTTGATGTAGAAAGCATTACATTAAGTGACAGCATAGTCTCAATAAACATTTGAAAAAACATGCTTGCAGCATAGGCCTTGAATTTTGTTCTTTACACACTTATCAAAAACATATTTAAGGGCTAGAGAGATGGTTCAGTGGTTAAGAGCACTGGCTGTTCTTTCAGAGGTCCTGAGTTCAATTCCCAGCAACCACAGGGTGGCTCACAACAGTCTTTAATGAGCTCTGGTGCCCTCTTCTGGCAAGCAGGCAAATATGTGGGCAGAACATTTTATCCATAGTAAATAAATCTTGTTTATTATTTATTTATTTATTTTATGTATATGAGTACACTGCAGCCGTCTTCAGACACACCAGAGGAGGTCATCGGATCCCCATGGCTAGCTCAGCCTGCTTTCTTATAGAACCCAGAACCAGCAGCCCTGGGATGGCACCATTCATAATGGGCTGGGCCCTCCCCCATCAATCATTAATTTAAAAAATGTTTCTCAGGCTTGCCTACAGCCTAATTTTACGGAGGTGTTGTCTCAGTTGAGGATCCCTCCTCTCAGGCGACTATACTTTGTGTCAAGTAGACGTAACACTAGCACAGATAGCTCACGGAAGAAGTATAACACTACAGGGCACCACCTGCTTGCTGCTGGGGCATGCCTGGGATGTTTGAGGCTAGCCCAGGATATGTACTCTGTTTCAAACAACCAAAGACAACAAAATAATGTTGCTGAAGCAAAGCTATGCCTGGCAGAGGTGAGCTCTTCTTTCAACTACCTGGCTTCCATCTCACTATGTTATAACTGTGTTATCACTGAGGCCAATCCCCGGCGTCAGGAAGTGTCTCAAATAACCAAGCAAACAAAGGGCTGGGGCCGTCTCCCACTTGGTAAAGTGACCAGTGCACAAGCATGAGGACCTGCGTTTGGAACCCCGGAACCTGTGTAAAAGCAGTAAAAGTTGAGCATCGTAGGGAGCGCCTGGAGTGCCTGGAGCCCCAGCACAGGACAGAGACAGGCAGATCTCTGGAGCTCACTAGCCAGGCAATCCAGCCACTTAGTAAGATCATGTTCAGCAGAGACCCTGCTCAACACATAAGAGAAATAGAGGAAGGTGCCTGACCTCCCATCTATACCACAGACACACAGACACACAGACACACACACACAGACACACACACA
>NW_021605338.1:803083-852549 GCF_004785775.1 Grammomys surdaster | reverse complement strand
GGGGAGAGAGAAGAAGAGGGAGGGGGAGGGGGAAGGGGAGGGGAAGGGGGAGGAGAGAGGGAGATCTTAAATTTCATTTAAATTAAATTTTTTATTCATGTACTTTTAAACTTTTTTTTTAAAGATTTATTTATTGAGTTTTCTGTCTGAGTGTTTTATCTGGGTGAGCATCTGTGTACCCTATGAGTGCCTGGTGCCTGAGGAGGTCAGAAGAGAACATTGGACACCCTGGAACTAAAGTTATATATGGTTGTGTGCCATCGTGTGCGTGCTGGGGACAGACCCCAGGTCCACAGGAAGAGCAGCCACTGCTGTCTTAACAGTGGAGCCTTTGCCCCAGCCCCAAGCTTCAAGGCTGGTTGCAGGCGTGTCTCTGTGGTAACACACAAAAGCAAGCCTGGAGGAGGCCCCAGCACCAAGTAAGGTAGAAACCAGCAGACGCCTGCAGCTGCTCTTTTTGAAATCCCTCAGGTGCTGTATTCTATCTGTCAAGCTCAAACAGCCAAATGAATACTGTGATCCCCTCAACAAACAGGATAATTACACCTAAAGGGAACTCAGTGTTCAACTTCTCTGCTCTCTGTCAGGGAACAGTCTTCAGGCCGAAAGCATCCAGGGGAAGGAAAGCAAATGGTGGACACACTCAGTACACACTGTCTACATTTGCACTCTGTCCCCAGGGAAGACCTTGCCTCTGAACCTCACCCCAGGGGAAGGCCTTGGCATTCCTCCATGGCCCGAGGCTCTCAAGCAGCGGTTCTCCACCTGTGGATCACGATCCCGTGGACAAACCTCCAACCCCATAAATATTTACATTATGGTTTATAACAGTAGCAAGATTATGCTTACGAAGTAGCGACGAGAATTATTTTACGGTCGGGATCATCAGGACAAGAGGAGCTGTGGCAAAGGGATGCAGAGTTAGGAAGCTGAGAGCTACGGCTCTAGGGTCTTTGACACGGCAGGCGGCTCAGGTCAACAAGCATGTATTCACACTGGGCTGGGTCCACTCTCAACAGAAGATGGTTTCTCCCACTCCCAGCATTCCTTCCTGGCCTATAGTGTGTGTGTGTGTGTGTGTGTGTGTGTGTGTGTGTCTGTGGGTGTGTCTGTGGGTGTCTGTGGGTGTGTGGGTGTGTGTCTGAAGCCTCATAAGCTTTTCCCCCAGTCCATGTTAATATGTCTGTCTGTCTGTCTGTCTGTCTGTCTGTCTGTGTTGTGTTTAGGCAATCATGTTGGTGAGGATTCCTAGGAGACACAATCTTAATTGTGTGTCTCTGTGTCTATGTACGTATGTACAAGTGAGTGCAAATACCCATGGAGACCCCCTGGAGCTGGAGCTATAGGTGGTTGTGAGCCACCAGACGTGTGTGCTGCAAATTGAACTCAGGTCCCCTGCAAGAGCGGTATGGGCTCTAACCACTGAGCCATCCCTCCAGCCCTAATGATGTCACTCTTTGTCTTTTGTTTGGTTTTGTTTTTATATCTTTAAATGAAAAGAAATTGCTTTGTCTTAAATAAGTCCAAAAGCTTCAGGAAATATTATTTGTCATAGCTCGTCACTGGAAATCACATGAAGAAAAAGAAAATTCACCAGGACCAGGGGAAGAGAGATTGGAACACCAGCCTCTGACGTTCAGTGTCACCCACCAGATTCGACTGACACTCTCCAACCACGAGCAACTTACGTTTTATTGTTGTATGGCCTGTTCTGACAGATCTCTGGGGACAGGTAGTAAGGTGTCCCAGCACATGTTTGAGCCAGTTCCATAGAGCTAGGAAATCAGAGTAAATAAAAAAACATGTTTATTGGGAAAGGCAAGGAAAATTGTAAACATGAATGACAAAACTACTTATACACATATTAGAAGAAAGTAAGACATTTCATATTAACCACAGACTAGCAAAGACAATAGGTTTTTACACTTACAATTCAACCCCCAGTCATAACCCCAACACTTGGGAGGCAGAGGCAGGCAGATCTCTGTGAGCTGAAAGCCAGATCTGTCTATATAATGACTTAATTCCAGGACAGCCAGGGACACATAAAGAGGTCCCTGCCTCAAAAATAAAACAAAAGCAACCCCTAGAATTTATATATACATACATAAGTAAACACACACACACACATATACATATGGAAAGAGAGAGACAGAAACAAAGATACACACATAGACAGACAGACAGAGCAAGAAAGCCAGAGATGGTGGCCCATGAGTTGATGCTGCTAGTACTGAAGAAGTAGCGACATAAGGATAAGAAGTTCAAGGCCAGCCTCAGCAACATAACAAATTAAAGGATAACCTGGGTGTAGCGGGAGGTTTTAGAAAAGACAGCAGCCGCCCGGCTGCCAGCTCTAAGTTCTCGCACTAATGGTGGCACCCACCGCGCAAAGACGACCACCAGCTCCCGGTTCTGGCGCCATGTTGACAGAATTGAGCATTACCTGCGGACTACCTTGGCTCAGCTAGGTGTTATCATCTGGACAGGCTCTACAGCGGGGCCACGCTAGCCCCACGTCCCGGTCGTCCATGTCCTGGTCGTCCACCCCACGGTCAGCCACCACACCACCCAACCACCAAGTAAACCAAAACTCTAGATGGTTAAAGTTAACCAGCGGATTTATATATCAGCAAATACTCAATACACAAGATGCCCACACAATTAGGAAGGTTATCCAATTACCCTAACCTTCAGATTTCATATCTACCTATTTACCCGAGGCCACGCGGATCCACTGCCCCGCAGCCATTTTTGCCTCCCTCGCCTCTCTCCGCCCATTTCTCCACTTTCCTCCCTCGGCCTCCCTTAGCTCCGCCTCACTTTTCCCTGTCCAATCATAGGCCTCCTGCTGCAAATAGATTGATCAAGCACATTTCTGCCACATTGGGTTACATGAGACCCCTTCACACAGGTATACGCAGGCTAGAAAGGTGGTGAGAAGCCCTTGTTCTCACAGAGGACCCAGGTTCAGTTCTCAGCACTCACAGCATAGCTCACGGTCATCCCTAGCTCCAGTCCCAGAGGATCTAGTGCCTTCTTCTGACCTCCACAGGCACCAGGCATGCATACGGCATACGTACAGGCATGCAAGCCAAACACTCATACAGATAAAATAAATGAATCGAAGACACATTAAAATCTGTGTACATCTATACAACTATGTCTATGTATAGTTTTTAACATAAACACATCTTACAGCTAGGTATGCGAGTGAGTGGTAGAGCGATTGCCCTGAGCCATAGCGTCACAGAGTAGATGATAATAGACTACTGATAATAACAATAGTAGTAATAATAACTACATATATATTATGACTTAAAGATTCCACAAGGAATACAACTGTTGTTAATAAAACTCTTAGATATGTCAAGATTTCTGTTTTTCTAGCTATCAGTGTAACGCAGTCCTGTGTTCTAAAATTTGGAAAATACAAAAACAAATTAGGTTGGGGGGTAGCTCAGTGATAAAGCACTTGTGTACCATGTGTAAGGCCCTGGTATTAAACCCCAGTACCATCAAGGGAAAAAATTTAAATGAATAAAAAATTAAGTCACCCAGAGTCTGAATATCCCAAAAACCTATTGCTAAACTAGATACATTCCCCTCCCCCCACACACACACACCTGTTTCCACACATAGGTTTTGTATGGCTGTCATCATGCAGTTTCCTTAATTCAGAATTCCACTCTGCTTATGTCACATAGAAAAATATTTCCTTGTGATATCAAAAGTCCATAAAACCAAGTGGGTTGTGTGTGTGTGTGTGTGTGTGTGTGTGTGTACAGTCTAATATATTCAGGAATGTGATTTTGCTAGGCTTTAGAAAATCCCCACCATTTGGTTAGTCACAATTTATCTCGATAATACTTTCATCACTTACGTGTATATGTGCACACATGTATGTGCATGTGTGTGCACACATAGGTGCATGTGTGAGAGGGTGACCACACTCTGAAGCTGGAGTTACAGGAGGCTGTGAAAAGCCAGAAGTGGGTGCTGGGAACCCCACTCAAGTTCTCTACAAGAGGAACAAGTACGCTTAACCCCTGACTCATGTCTCAAACCCAAACCTTCAGAATTTTAACTGCAGACAGTCAAACAATTTAACATATTCATAGTCACCCGAAATTGTGGAGATAATGAAACTTTTCTGTCTTAATTCATGATACCTCAAAATGAACACTTTTTCAATTTTGAGTAGAAAGAAAACTGGAATTTTACAAGGACTCACTTATTCAGTGTTCTTGCTGTTCCAAAGTCCCCAAGCTTTGCAACCATTCCATTCTTGCAAAGAAAAATATTCTAAAAGAGTGAAGAAAAAATGTATTAAGAAAGGCTAAGATTGACTGTGTCTGAGGTCATCTGTATGAGCTCTTACCTGAGATTTTATGTCCCTGTGTAATATCTTCCTGCCGTGAATATGCTTCAGTCCTAGAGAAATCTGTACAAACCAACACAGAATCTGTGGAAGGGAACAGAAGGAATCTATTGAATAGTCCACTGGTCACCAACACAGCTGTGTCTGACATCCTGGGCTGAGCTGGGACCATGTTGATGTCCCAGAGCTCCGCAGACCTGGCCCCAACCTCACCTGAACAGTACAAGAGAGCTTGCCCCTATGGTGTGAGCCTGGGAGAGCCGGCCTTGCCCCTCAACAGTTGTGGTGCTGGAGAGAGTGGCCCTGTACCTCACCTGGAAAGCACAGTAGAATTGGCCCTGGTGGTATGGGGACAGATGAGTGGACCCAAGGACATAAGCTTGGGTGAGCTGGCTCCATCCCCAACCTGGGCAGCTTTATAGAGCTAGCCCTGGAGGCCTGGCCATGAGAGAGTCAGCCTCAAGGTCATAAGAATAGGTGAGCTGGCCCTGCCTCTCATCAGGACAGTTCAGAAGACCTGGCCATGGTGGGATGAGTGTGGGAGAGCTGGTCCCAATGGCATTAATCTGAGAAAGCCGATTTATACCCTTCCAGAGTGTTGCCACAGGCAGGAAAGATGGCTCCATCTCTCACCTGGGCAAAGCAGGAGAGCTGGTCCTGGTGGGAAGGGATCCGGAAAGCTGGTGGCCTGACCAACTCAGCTACTATCCATCCTAGATCTAGGGCTTTGAGATGGCCCACCCCAACATCTACCCATCCATGAACTGTTGGAGCTTGAGAAGGGGCCTGTCCTACAGAACCAACGGTGCAGGGTCTCCATGACACAGGTCAATGACAAGATATCCAAGAGGAATCCTGGTGAGGGTCCAGTATTGATGGTGTAGCAGAAGCCAGAGGCCTTGAACCAGACCAATGACTCATTAAAATGAACATTTGCAAGTAAACCTGTTTGGTAAAAGGGTATACAATGTGTACACTGTGACACACTGAAGCTTCCACTACAAGATGTTCTGTTTGGGTTTTTGGGGGGAGGGTGAGAGAGGTGCAAGGTAAAAGGGCAGATATGGAGGGATGGGGAGACGAGTGAGACTGAGATGAGTTCTATATTTTGATCAGAAGGCAGCTAGAAGACTGACTTCTAGGCACTTAGGAGGAGGATCTCGAAGCCCACTCCTACGCTTCCTCCAATAAGGCCACACCTCCTCCAACAAAACCACACCTCCTAACACTGCCACTCCATAGGCCAAGCATATTCAAACCATCACATTTCACTCCCTGGCCCCCACAGGCTTCTTTAGACACATGAGTCTACGGGGCCATAACTAGCCATGCAGAATACATTAGTCCAACTTCAAAAGTCCTACAGTCTGTAGCAATCTCAACAATGTTAAAAGTCCAAAAGTTCAAAGTCTCTTCTGAGATTCATCCAATCACTTAACTACAATACTCTATATAATCAAAATTTAAAAAACAGCAAATCACATACCTCCAACATCACAACATATACATCGCCATCCCGAAATGACATAGTGAGGAAATACTGGACCAAAGCAAGACCAAAAACCAGTTAGACAAACTCTAAACTTGACAACTCCATGTCTGATGTCAAAGCGGTCTTCAGATCTCCAACTCCTTGCATCTCTGTTGACGGCAACAAACTCCTTTCTCTTGGGCTGGTTCCACTCCCTGTTAGCAGCTTTCCTTAGTAGGTACCCCATGCCTCTGACATCTCTAACATCTTGGGGTATCCAAGGCAACTTGAACTTTACAACTTCTTCTTCCAATGGCTGAAATTCACACATGATCTTTTGGGCTTAGGTTGCTTTTCCAGCTCTGCCCACTCTAGGGTCTGGTTGACTCCACTCCACTGCTGCTGTTCTTGATGACCATCCCGTGGTACTGGCATCGCCAATTCGCTGGAGTCTCCTGCTGCAACTAGGCTTCACCAATAGCCTCTCATAGGCTTTCTTCATAGGAGGCGTGGCCTTGTTAGAGGAAGTGTGTCACTGTGGGGGTGGGCTTTGAGCCTCCTAAGCTCAAGCTCTGGCCAGCGGGGAAGGGAGATTCAGTCTTTTCCTGGTTCCCTTTGGAACAAAATCTAGAACTCTCAGCTCCTCCCACACCATGCTGCCTGGATACTGCCATGCTCACCTTGATGATAATGGACTGAACCTCTGAACCTGTAAGCCAGCCCCAATGAAATGTTGTCCTTTATAAGAGTTGCCCTGGTCACAGTGTTTGTTCACAGCAGTAACACCCTAACTAAGTCAGGCATATAAAAAAAGGACTACATCTTTCTCAGAGACACTTTATTAATCCTGTTCATTGCTCCTTTATTTGTAATAGCCAGAAAAACCCGAGATGTCCGTCAAAGGATGAACAGATAAAGAAAATGCAGTATGTTTACACAATGGGATATTTATTCAGCTATTAAAAAACAAAATCATTAAATTCACAGGCAAATGAATGAAACTAGAAAAAAAATCATCCTGAGTAAGGTAACTTAGACCCAGAAAGACACTATGGTATGTGTTTGTGCCGGAAGCCTGCCTGGCCTGGAATGGGTTAAAGTAGAACACAGTATCAGATGCAGGTCAGGAGATTGAGGAGCTCTGGCCTTTTAAGTCTCTGTTCTGTACTAAAAACTTAACTCTTTGTTCATGTTCTGTGCTTGATAAGTGCTGGAGAAACTTAACTCTTTCTTTTTTTAATTATTTCTTTATTTTATGTTTATGAGTACACCATAGCTGTCTTCAGACACACCAGAAGAGGGCATCAGATTCCATTACAGATGGTTGTGAGCCACTATGTGGTTGCTGGGAATTGAACTCAGGACCTCGAGGAAGAGCAGTCAGTGCTCTTAACCACTGAGCCATCTCTCCAGCACTGAAACTTAACTCTTGTTTACTTTATAAACTTACTGTATAATTCTCTGGCAATTAACATATGCTGTGTAGCAGCAGGGAACTCACTGGAGGATTTACTCCTAAGGTTCCTTTCTCTATTGCCTAGAAGCTTTACTTCTCACTGCCCAGGCAAGAGGGAGGCTTGGAGCAACTTTTATTGAACCAGGAAAAGAAAGTCACGCCCTCAGAAAGAAAAAAACCTTTACACGCAATGATGCTTACACACATTCATTACTCAATTATGAATTACACATTTATACACATATTCACACACACACACATTCGTCTTTCTGTTGGACCCAGCAATCTGTCTCATCAATTTACATACCTATACACACATATCTATACCCACATATGCAAATATACATATTTGGTGGGTGGGGCAAAAACCCAAGCACCAGCACAGAAAGAACTCACTCATTCTGGATAAAAAATAAGCTCCAACCTTTATTGCATAGAGAAAGAAAAAGCTTGTATCTTTACCTTTCTATTGCTAAATGAAAGAAACCCAAGCCTGTGAGAAAAAGCCCTGTCCTTGTCAGTAAGAAGAAGGCGCCCTCTCTTATATTCTGCTGTTTGCTGTCGTTGAGTCTGCCTTTATTTTGCTTCTGCTCTTCTTCTCTTCTCCTTCTTCCCTTAATGTCACTGTCCCTAGCTTTTGTACTTATTTAGGAGAATAGATCACATGGTATTCCAAGCATCTGTTTTTCTTCTTCCTCTTCGAAAGTTCACAACAAGTTCAAACATAAATTCAAATCACAAATTGAATAAGAAGTAACACCTTTACTTTGTTTATCTTTTCTTACAAGATGTTGACGTGTGTCTCCATTAAGACTACTTATCTGACTAAACATTCACTGTCTGCCGCTAGCTCCACAGATTCAATAAAAGAGGCGGGGCAAGGGATAGACTAGAGAGAAGAACAGCTAAAATGAAGGTCCATTGTGGGGGTCATATGGAAACCTGATACAGAAGAAGCTTCCTAAGATATATACATACATGAAAGCAATCTAAGTAGAGTCACAGAACAATGGGGGAGAGAGGCTCAACCATCATCAAACGGAGCTTCTAGTACATCTAACTGAGTTGTTTGTCAAAGGTGTACCATGGAAACCCCCGAACAATCCAGGCTATCACCAAGGCTATTGGTTGCTAGCTACAAACTGATTGCAAGGTCCTATTGCAGAACTCAACGCCTATACAAACTCATTGTACACGGAGAAATTGATCTGGTGCCTACCTAGATCACCTCTAACTAGTGTTCAAAGTACCAGAAGGTACTCTGTATGCTACCAGAAGAGAAAGGTAAACACCCACCAGGTTACAAACCTTTCTATCTACAATGGTGACTCAACTGCAAGATATGCTGTACAATCGTGGCACAAAGCTTACGGGAGTAACCAACCAATATCTGATTTAAGGCCCACTCCGTGAGATGGAGGCCATCTCCAGCACTGCCTGGATGACCAAGTACCTCGAATGGCTAGGCCGGGGATCTAGGAGAAAACCAAATACTACTGTGCTGCTAAGGAATAGGGTAATAAGATGACTCTCCGTGACATACTGCCATTCTCAAAGATCAGTTTCTTCCTCAGCCACCATCAAAGAAGCTTCCTTCTGCAGTACAAAGGGACAATACAGAGATCCACAGCCAGACAATGTACAGAAAGGAAGAGACTTTCAAACACTCAGTCCTAAATAGGGTGTCTCTACCAAATCCTAAGCGGAGGTCTTGTGCACCGTGTATCAGATGCTGAGTTCTGTGCCCCGAGATCAGGTTGAAGTCTGGGCATGGACATTGTATTGACAAATGTACTTTAAAGAATACTCCCTAATAATCTCTGATTGGGTAGTAAAAGGCTAGAGCCTGTGACTGGGCAGCAGAGAGAGGAAGGCAAGACTTGAGTGTTGAGTCTCAGGTAGGGACCATGAGGGAAGGAGAAAGTTGAAGAACCACACCATGAGGTAGGATGGACAGACCATGAGCACATGGCCAAGAGAAGCTCACCCTGAGGATACACATAGAACAGAGCAACCAGGCAAGAGTCAAATTTCAAGTAACTCAGTGCCTATGGTTGGGATGTAGGTTAGAATAGCTCAGAACCTGCTCAGCACAGTGCCAGCAGCTTGTAAATAAAATACCTGGTTTCTGTCTTTTATTCAGAAGCTAAACAGAATAGAGTAGGGCAGAAACTCACCATAAAAATACTTCAATCCAGCATGACCAATGCACATATGAACTTGCAGAGACTATGGCAACATGCACAGGGCCTGTACAGGCCTAAACTAGATAAGATCCCAGTACTAAGAGGGGAAGTGGATATAAGCCTCCATCCTTAGCCCAGAAGCTATCTCCAATTGATAACCACTTGCAAATGAAAAATTAATTTTCTCTAATGGAATCTCACTGGGGAAACAAACCATTCTTAATGGCAAGCTCCATGCCCAGCAGTAGATGGCCAACACAAAATGAACTCAGTGTCATCTTTGGTTGTTTTTTGTCTCATAGGTTTGTTGTTGTTGTTGTCATTGTTGTTTTGTTTTATTTAACCTTACAGGTTCTTTGCATATATATATTTTTTTTTTTTTTTTTGGTTGTGAGCCTAACCTTTAATGTAATGGCCAAGCCAATTCCCTAGCCTAAATGTGAAACATTTTAAAGTTACATTCTTAGTTATTTGTGAGAAGTGTCTCACACATGTGCCGAGGTGGGTGTGTGGCCCTCAGAAGACAACTTGCAGGAGCTGGTTCTCCCTTCTACCATATGGGCTCTGGGAACTGAACTAGGTCGTCAGCCTTGATAGTAAGTGCCTTCCTACTGAGCCATCTTTCTGGCCCCATCTGATGTTTAATTTTTTATTTTAGATTTTTTTATTTTATGTATATGAGTGTTTTGTCTGCCTGTATATAAATATGTACACCATGTGTATACCTGGTATCTGTGGAAGTCAGAAGAGGGCATTGGGTTACCTGGAACTAAAGTTAGAGATGGCTGTGAGCCACCATGTATGTACTGAAAACTCAACATAGGTCTTCAACCAGAATAACAAGTGCTCTTGATACCCTGAGCCATCTCCCCAGCACCAGCCTCATGATTCTTTCAGAGAACATGAGGTATATAGGCAAGAGATACTTTCTCAAGAAAATATATTCTCAAAAATAGACTCTATTTCAATACAACCATCAAGAATATTCACGATCTTATGATTCACACTTTTCTACCAGAAACATGCTTTGCATGGCCTAGCATGTAGAACATTATCAGGGAACATTAGAAGTAGATTTACCTGGTCTTCACTGAATAACACTCCCTGCTGCCTCTGGATCCTTTGCATGAGATCCCCTCCGTCACAGTATTCCATTACAATAAACAGCCTGCTGTTCTCTGCAAGCAAACAACATCAGTTGGTGCTGAGATCCTTTGGATACCATCAATCATTTGCTTTTCAAAACCTAGATGTGAAGACTGCAACAGAAAAATGCAGTCTACAGTAGTGGGGTTGGCCCTAAGATGGGCTGGGTTCTCATCCCATCGTACCACTAAGATGGACGGACTGAGTTTCGATCCCATGTTACCCTTACATTTTCTTTTAGCTTGTTTTACCTCATTGAACTTTGATAAAGGCTATTTCTAGGTACCCCAGAAAGTTAAAGTCAGTTATCAGTCTGACAGGATCTAGGATTGCTTGGGAGACAAACCTTCTGTGAGAGTTTCTAAATTGGATTAGTTAAAGAGAGAAGACCCAACCTCAGTGAAGATGGCACAATCCCAAGGGGTGGAACCCTTAACGCAATGAGAGAGCTGAGCACAGAGAGATGGTTTGAAGACACTGAGTAAGTGGCATTTGTTTTTGCAGCAATAGAAAGGAAGCTTAACAGTGTGGAGATTTTTGTTTGTTTAATGTCTAGAGCTCTAGTTTTAAAACATGTTTAGCACCTAAGAGTTAATATTTACTGATAGAATCCATTTTGCCTTAGGAAAACACCACTAAATTCTCCTTATTTTTCTTTTTTTTTTTTTTTTGTTTTTTTTTGTTTTTTTGTTTTTTTGTTTTTTCGAGGCAGGGTTTCTCTGTGTAGTCCTGGCTGTCCTGGAACTCACTCTGTAGACCAGGCTGGCCTCGAACTCAGAAATCCGCCTGCCTCTGCCTCCCAAGTGCTGGGATTAAAGGCGTGCGCCACCACCGCCCGGCTTCTCCTTATTTTTCTTATTCTGCTTTAAATTCATAAAACCTCATCTCTCATACTAAATAGTTAATCTTGAGAAAATCAAAAGGATTATCCGGGTGGGCCAGACCTGGTCATATGATTTATGTAAATCTGAGTCTGGAAGTCAGAGACAGAAGTGGTTATAGATTTCCAGCTCCATTTCCTGGCCATGTGATCAAGCACAAAGGTTTACCTCTCCTGGTAGAGAGAGGCCCCTAGTTAACAGCCAGCAAGAAAGTGGAAACAGACATCCAATCACGGTTCTTTCAGCTGTAGATGAGCTTTTGTAGGTCCAGCAAAGCCTGTATTTACAGGTTCTCATAGTCAGGTGCCTCCAGGCTCCGAGGCCTTGGCTAAGCTTGTGTTTTAAGTACCAACAAGCTGCCAAGAAATGTACAGGGGCAAAGAAGGTTATCTATACTTCGAGTGGTCTTAGCTGTGTAGCTCTATCCACTGTAAAATGTATCTTCCAAATTCTATCTTACATGGAATCAACATGTACTCTGGTCTATTAAAATGGTCCAGTCAATTCACTCATCCAGCAACTGCATATCGAGCATCTATCAATCGCATGACAAGGACCAAAGTGTATATAAAAGTCCCTAAAATCATTAAATTTATGTTTCTGTGTGTGTGTGTGTGTGTGTGTGTGTGTGTGTGTGTGTGTTTTGCTGGAGATCAAACCTAGAACCTCGTACAAGCTGGACAATTATTCTATCACTGAGCTATATTCTCAACCCTTAAGTTTCCTGTTTGAAGAAAAAAATTAGACAAATTTGTAATAATGTATATTCATAAAGAGACACACACGTTAGTAGAAAAGTGCCCTGGGGAGTTATTGAAGGCACAGGACTTGGGAAAGTCTGAGGGTGAGAATTCAGCTAGACAAAGGACTTCAACAATAACTCAAATGTCGAGAAAGAGAAAGATGGGAACAGTGGATAGAAGTGTGGCACTTTACTCCCTGACCGCCTTTCAAAATTATTCAGAGTTCAGGGTATAATCCAACTACACAGTAAACTGAGACCAGCCTGGGATATGGAAGTCCTCATCTCAAAAGGCAAACCTCACCAGACAGGAAACGGAGACAATTCAACTAGACAGGAAAATGAACGTGCTTATAGAATAATAAATACACAGCTCTTGGGAACACATATTTTCTAAAGATTTTTAGTTTATCAGGATAACTCAGTGATAGCCAAGTCTAACCTTGAAATGAGCTGAAGAAGGTTACAATATTGGGATGCTTCATCTTAGCCAGAAGAATCACTTCGTTCTTTGAAGCCTCTTTTTCCTGTAAGGGTATCAATGTTATATTGAGAGACAGCATGTTTTGTACAGGTAATTTGCTTACAGAGGCGAGTCCTGCTTGCTCCCTTCTGAAACCCCCCAAGACGCCAGTGGCTTTAATGTTGCTTTTAAAATCTATCTCTTGAAGGCAGGGCCACTATGGAATGAACACAGTGCCTCATATCTAACCATTAGTTTGTCAGTGATAATTATAGTCAAGAAACTTAATAACGCTGGGGAAATGTTATCATACTGAAAGCTGGAAACTGGTTACACTCGATGAATGACTGTATTCCCAACTACCTGGAGACAGAGCATCCTGGGTATTCCCAGCTACCTGGAGACAGAGCATCCTGGGCAACATAGTGGGGTTCTATTTCAAGAAGTAAATGCAAATTATAAATAAATTAGCAACTAGATCTTTATTCATTCTCTAAACATCTTTATCCTCCAGCATAAAGAAATTCTTCCTAAAACATAACATTCCAAGAGCAATCACTGCCAAGGAGAAACTGGCTCTAAGCTACAAAAGCAAAACTCCATAGTCTGAATTTCTTCATTTTAAGAAATAAGCTGTACATGTCTGTCAAGCCAGCATTTTAGTAGTCTGAGGCAGGAGGATTCTGGATCTAAGGATGTCCGGGTTGGTCTTACAAGAGGAGATCCTGTCTCAAAACAAAAACCAAAGCTGGTTTCTTGAAGCTGGCAAGAAGGCTTGGCAGGTAAAGGCACTTACTGCCACACCCAGTGACCTAAGTTCAATTCCTGGACCCCACATGGTCACATGGTGGATAGAAAGAACCGACGCCTGCAAGTTATCCTCTGACCTCCTCCACATGTGTGGCGGATCGCACATGCATGCATATGCACACAGCAAGTGAATGAGTAAATGTAAAAAGAAAACAATCTTGCATTTTAATTTTAGCTTTGTAATTTATTATTCTATTTGTCATCCAATAATAATACTTTTAATTGTTTTGGTGCCTATGCACATATCCCATTTCTGTCTCCTCTGTACCCTCTCCCCTCTCTGGAAGGGGTGTGCCTCCCTATGTAACTCAGGCTGGCCTGGCCGGGAACTGATGGTTCTCTTGCCTTAGCCTCAGAGTGCTGGATTACCTTCCTCCTTTCTCCCTAACAGCCTCCTTCTGTGTGTGTGTGTGTGTGTGTGTGTGTGTGTGCATATATATATGTGTATGTCCAGCCTTGTACATGTTAAATACATACTCCACCACTGAAATAGCTCAGCCAATGTTTTTTTTTTTGTTTGTTTGTTTTTTTGTTTTTTGTTTTTTCCGAGACAGGGTTTCTCTGTGTAGCCCTGGCTGTCCTGGAACTCACTCTGTAGACCAGGCTGGCCTCGAACTCAGAAATCCACCTGCCTCTGCCTCCCAAGTGCTGGGATTAAAGGCGTGCACCACCACCACCCGGCCTCAGCCAATGTTTTTTAACTGACATTCTCAATCCTAGTTTCTATTCTAAGATCCAGTGTCACATGACTTATTCTCAATTACATGATCAGAACATGAATTTCAGATTTCAAAATGCATTTTATTTTATTTTATTGTTTTTTTTTTTTTGAGACAGAGTTTCTCTGTGTATCCCTGGCTGTCCTGGAACTCACTCGGTAGTCCAGGCTGGCCTCGAACTCAGAAATCCACCTGCCTCTGCCTCCCAAGTGCTGGGATTAAAGGCGTGCGCCACCACCGCCTGGCTCAAAATGCTTTTTAAATTTTAAATTTACTCTGAAAAATGAAGCTACCAGAGTGGTAGAGATGGATGGAGGGGGAGGAGGAACAGCAGAGTGAGGGTATCTCAGTTAGGGTTTTACTACTGTGAACAGACACCATGACCAAGGCAACTCTTATAAGGACAACCTTTAATTGGGGCTGGTTTAAGGTTCAGAAGTTCAGTCCATTATCATCAAGGTGGGAACATGGCAGTGTCCAGGAAGTCCAGAAGGAGCTGAGAGTTTTACATCTTCATCTGAAGGCTGCTAGAAGACTGGCTTCAAGGCAGCTAAGACAAGAGTATTAAAGCCCGCACCCACAGTGACATACCTACTCTAACAAGGTCACACCTCCTAATAGTGCCACTCCCTGAGCCAAGCATATTCAAACCACCACAGAAAGAAAATGAGAACTTGCCAAGCAGTGATGGTGCATGCCTTTAATCCTAGCACTTGGGAGGCAGAGGCAGGCAGATTTCTGAGTTCGAGGTCAGCCTGGTCTACAGAGTGAGTTCCAGGACAGCCAGGGCTACACAGAGAAACCCTGTCTCGAAAAACAAAAAACAAACAAACAAAAACAACAACAACAAAAAAAAGAAAATGAGAACTTGAATTAAGTTGGTTAGAGGATGGGGAGGATCAAGTGTATTGTATGACAAAGAAAAGAATTTGCTTTAACCTTGTGTCTAATGCACTCTAGACAAGTGGTCTACCATTGAGATACATACCCAGTATGCTTTTTGCTTTGCGTTTTTATTTTCTAATGGTTTGTTTATGTATTTTTGTATGTATTCCTATACACCAGAAGAGGGCGTCAAATCCCATTATAGAAGATTGTGGTTATAGAACCATGTGGTTGCTGGGAATTGAACTCAAGAAGAGCGGCCAGCACTCTTAGCCACTAAGCCATCTCTTCAGCCTCTGATTGTTATTTGTGAGGCAGGGCCTCAGTACGTTGTACAGGCTGGCCCTGAACCTTCCTGAAGCCAAGGCAGGGCAAGCCTTGAATGTGCAATCCTCTTTGCTCAGACTCTGAGGTAGCTGGGATTGCAGGTGCATGACATCAGGCCAAGAAGTTTTATGTTTTTATGAAGTCAGCCTAGCTCCCTTTTCCTTTATACCTTACAGGGAAAGTCTGGGGCCATGGCTGGGACACTGTTCAAATGACTGTGTGAATGCTGGACCAGTGAGAATGCCAGCTAAGGATCCAGGTGACCCAGTGCATGCACAAAAGGATGGAGCTAATTCAAAGAGGGAGGATCAAGCATCTAGCAGGTAATTGTCTGGAGTTCAATTCCTGGAACCTCACCTCCCTTCACATGTGTGCTGTGGGGTGTGTGTGTGTGTGCATACACATGTGCAAGCATAAATACACACCCTGAAATAGTTTTTTTTTTTTTTTCATTTGAGGCAGGATCTCTCTACATAGCCCTGGCTATCCTGGCACTCACTATGTAGGACCAGGCTGGCCTTGAACTCACAGAGATCTGCTTGTCTCTGCCTCTAGAATGCTGAGATTAAAGGTGTGCAACACTATGCCCAGCCTAAATAAATAGGTTTTTTGTTTTTGTTTTGGTTTTTCGAGACAGGGTTTCTCTGTGTAGCCCTGGCTGTCCTGGAACTCACTCTGTAGACCAGGATGGCCTCGAACTCAGAAATCTACCTGCCTCTGCCTCCCAAGTGCTGGGATTAAAGGCGTGCGCCACCACTGCCCAGCTATAAATAGTTTTCTTAAGAGAATGGTAACTGAGCATGATGGTGCACACCTGTAACCTCAGCAGTGGGGAAGCAGAGGCAGGAGGATTCTGAGTCTGAGACTAGCCTGTTGAGATACCTAATCTAGACTCTGCCTCATAAAACAAGAAAGAAAGCTAGGAAGGAAGGAAGGAAGGAAGGAAGGAAGGAAGGAAGGAAGGAAGGAAGGAGAGAGGGAAGGAGTGAAGGAAAGAAGGGTAGAAGGGCAAGAGGGAGGGAAGGGAAGGAAAAAAGGGAAGAGAAAGGGGAAGTGAGGGGAGGAAGAAACCCAGGAAGAGAGGGAAAGCACACGGTGGGTCTGAAGGCATCTAGGTTTCATAATGTTTGTCCAGCATGAAGACAAGTCCTTTGTTCAATGAGGGGAGAGGAAACAAAGAAAATGAATGCAATACATGTTCCTGGGATGCGTTTGAAGGGGATGAGAGGAGAGAGTGTCAACTGACCCTTAAAATACACAATTGTGCAAAAGGTATTTGCTTGCATGCTATATTAAAGTTACAGGGGCTGCCCACCTGCTCAGAGAAGAGGAAGGGGGTGGGGGAAGGATTGTGGGAGGAGGTGACCGGGAGGGGGTCAGTGAGCAGGATGTAAAGTGAATAAGTAAAAATAAATAGATAAATAAATAAATAAATAAATAAATAAAAAATGGGGGCTGGAGGGACGACTCAGCAGTCACTGCTTTTGCTGAAGGCCTATGTCAGTTCTTAGCACCCCACCAGGTGTCTCAGAACTGCCTGTAAATTAAGTTCAGGGGCTTCCAATGACCTCTGACCTCTGCAGGTACTTGCACTCACATGGTGCCCATGGACTCACACATGCACACACATATACACATAATAAATAAATAAATTTTAAAGCTATAGATCCCACTTAAAATTATCTAAAATTCGAACTTAACTTTACCTTTGTCAAGCTGATCTCTTTTATGACACAGTGCCGGCTTTCTGATTTATCTTTAGCCAAGTACACCTTCCCAAAGGTGCCTTCCCCAATGAGCTCAATCAGGTCAAATTTATCCATGGTTCCAGGTGTCAGAGCTTCCTAAAATGAAGAATAAATCTTTACTGCACATGACAACTAGCCAGAAGAAGATAGGTGAAAAGCAACGGAACTGTTTGTTAAAATGTTCCACCCAGCTTTTCAGACACACTCAAGAAACTTCCTTACGGCCACAGGTAATGCTGCACAAAAGGAGTTTAGTTTGGTGGACTCCAAGGTCACACTGGATGGTAGCTCAGCTTTGTGATCTTAAGACGATTCACCACCTCACTAAAGCCTTTCTTCTCTACCTTCTGAAATGGAAAATTACTTGTGTTTGAAAGAAAGATACCTGGTCCCGGGTGGGTGGTTTTCTAAAAAGCAGGAAGTCTAAGGCGGAGACAAGCACATCAGGTCTTGGATGTGCTGCCCTCCCTCTACAAGGAAACCTTGAAATTAATTCTGTTGGTGTTCTGGGTTCTAGAGATGCGGAGGCGTTGTGGTGTTTAAGATGTAGTTAGGGCCTTAGGTACTACCTATGCCATTCAAAAGTCGTTGGTCCGACACAACAAGGAATCACCAGAAAGTCTCTGCATACACTTATATAAAGGAAAACCTAATTCGTCATTATCTGCCCCTAGAACCAAACTATCACATCTGCCTAAGAGGGTTTAACTAGTACTGGATTTCCTAGGAATATAAACCAAGGCTTGGTTGGGTGTGGGGATTTTCCTATGAATTGCTCCCCAATTTGGAAAAACACCCCATCTACTGGTTGTAGGACTGCAGTCAGTGGGAGGTCCAGAATTCTAGCAACTGTGATCAGGTGACTGTCCTGGCAACCGCTACAGGTGTTTACAGGTGGAAATACACACACCGTTGTAGGTTGCTTTCCTCCTGTTTCCCTTTTATGCCACAGTTAGAGCATAAAGGCTTTTTATTTTGCTGTACTGGAAAGCGAACCCAGGACTGCATACATGCTGGGTAAGCATCCTACCACTGAGCTTTACACCTAATCCTTTTGAGAGACTATTATTGAAACAGGTCTATGCTGTTCACGTAGGCCTTGAGTTTGTCATCCTCCTGCCGCAGGCACAATGTAGACTTCTAAAACCTTGGTTGGTCTACTGGACAGGTTGTTTTCATATAATTTCAAGTCTGGTACAATAGGTTGTCAGCAAAGGCGACAGCCAGCATGTGGGCGGGAGGCCAGAATTCAGGACTTTGTAGCTTGTGCGTTGTCATGGAAACCGACGCAGCCCAGTGAGCGGGCTTCCTAGTTGCTGCCCTGTCTATTCCCGCCTAGATTCCCGTTTTTATTCCCGTTTCTCTCCCTGCAGCTTCGAGGGGCCTGCGACAACTCCTGAAAAATAAACACGTTGGGCTCAGCCTACCTCCTCAGACGGCTTTATGCAGTGAAGGTGGAAGTGTCCAGAAGGATCTGGTCTCCAGCAGCTAAGCCTCCCAGATTCAGGGGCAGGGCCACCCCCGGGGGAGGGGGAAGTGGGCGGAGTGCTGGGCGGGAGCAGAGGAGAACCTCAGTGCTCAGTTCCAGGTGCCCCGGGTCTTCATGCTCCTGTGCTATACTAAAAGTAAGTCAGAAGGGAAAACCAAAGACTGAGTTGGACCTCAAAAACGGGGCAAGCACACTTTTATTGGTCTGAGAGTTGGCAGCCTGTAGCTTGGTGTCGGAGGGTGGCAGGAGAAGGCAGTGCAAGGTCTGAGAAGGTTTTGTAGTGGAGCGTAGGGAGATGGGAGAAATCACTTCTAGGGCAAACTTTTTCAAAACTGCGGGGTGGAAGATATGTCAGATTCTTGTTGGAGCCTTCAGATTCCAGGGAGTAGGGTGGAGTAGCCATTTTTCAGAATTCTATGACTGGCAGATTTTTTTTTTTTTTTGAAGCCTCGGACCTGTTTCCTGGTTGGCCTTTTGCGCACAGAGTTGGGGGAGTTTCCTAGGGTCCCCGGCATGCTAAGCAGTGTTCAGCTATAACATACTCCCAGGAGGAAGTGTGTTTCTCATGCAGGGTCTTAAATACTGCTGAGGGGTGTATGTACGAAAGGAACCTGGGCCCACTAACAAAACCGGGCACTGCCCAGTGGTCTGCAGCAACCTAGCATTTCCTACTGATAGTCAAGTTGCAGTAGATTACCTGTGAGAAATATACAACTTTCAGGGTAGTCAATACTCACAAGAGGAAGACATCCATATCCAGTGGAATCTAAGACCTGTGGCCATTTTATATCCCCCATTATCCATGTCCCCTCCCCCCAAAAAAGCCCCTTTGTCTCCTTTATCTACATTCTACTTCCTGGGCCAGAATTTTATAACAATGTAATCTTAATGTTTGAAATTACTACTGATCACCATGTTCACATATGGTGGAAGACACACATAAATGGAAATTTGCATTTCCAGACCACAGCACCTTATGTGTTTTGTTTTCTAATAGTACACAACCAATTGAAATAAAAATTTTAAATCGAATCATCTTGGAAACTAATTCCTTAAAAATCTAATGGGCTCCACACGGAAAAATGTAAACGTGAACTTCTTAGAACAGATGAAGTTCACCTCCTCTTCTTCTCCCCACCCTCCCCCCAGACAGGGTTTCGGTGTGTACCCCTAGTCACCCTGGGACTCAGAGAGGTCAAGATGCCTGCCTCTGCCTCCCTGTTGAAAGATGTGTGCTATTCCCAATCCCTTTCTTTTTAAAAGCTATCAGGGCTGGCAAATCTCACCCAAATAAGCAAACACAGAAAGTTTGGTTTAAAGTAGAAATCATCTGATTTCCGAGAGAATTTATAATCTGACTCACTCTCAGCGGTAAGATACACAGATGGTTTCAGGTTTGCTTTGTCTGATGAGTTGTAATGTCTTTATCCAGCAGTTAGAGCGGACAGAGGTGTGGAGGACGGCATCTGTGGAAGCTGAGTGTCGTGGAAATACTACTGGAGATGAATGCTTTCTTGAGCATGAACCATCGTCAGGAGAGTGTCGAGCTAACGTTTAAGGGACTGACCTAGGAAGGGGGAAGCCGACAACAGAGTCCACACACAAGCTCTGCACACTAGATGCTACCTCGTTCCTCACAGCATCGAGGGTGAACGATCTGGACACTGCTCTGGATGTGTACTGGTCTGAACAACTAAGCAGATGGTTGCAAGCGTGTTCCTCACCATCAGGGAAGGCAGACATAGAAGAGCAGGAAGAGAAGCCTGAATTACTCAGTGACTTCTGTATGAGACGGTGCTTGACTTACTACATACAGACGGGGATGCACAGAACACGGATATGTAGACAGGGCCCAGATATCCCAGAAGCCACCAGTACACTCAACACCCAGACACTGGCTTCTAACCCAGCGAGAGGAACCATGGCTTCCTGAGGGGAAAATGGTTGATGCTGGGGCTGGAACAGAGAGGTTAAAGGTTGATCCTGCTTCATCTTGTAGTAAAAGGACAAGAACATCACAACAGGGCACAGGAACCAGCTAGAAACAATTAGGCAGCCAAACCAGTGACTTAGTGTGACATTTCACTCCTGGACCAACAGAGGGTAGGACTTAAATCCTCTCAGCTTCAGTGTGGCCTGAGTTAGCAGCAGAGAACTGACAGGGACACGAGCGTTGGCACCTGTGATGATGCCTAACAGATACTGAGTTACTACTGCTCAGGGCAAGCAGCATCTGTGGCATGCCATGGTGACATCATGTACTCCTTGACTGGACATGAGGAGAACGGGCCTTACCTTTGTGAAGAACACTGGACACACCCAAATTGAGGAGAAAAACAAAATACCTACCCAGTACTCCTCAGAAAGGGTAAGGACAGACAGACAGACTTCGGGACCATGGGAGACTAACCCTGACTACGTGACTAAGTACAAGAAGATGTCCAGGTGGGACACAACAGACTTTGCATGTTAGGATAAAAAGATGGGCTGGGGTGTAGCTCTGGTACAATACCTGCCTGACATTCATAAGGTCCTGGGTTTGATCCCCAGCATTGAAAATATGGAGGGGGGTTAACTATGAGCCACTTATAGCCCACATTTCAGCAGGCCCTGGTAAATGACTGCACTATAATTTCTTCACCATTTGGAGTGAGGAGAAACCCGTTTCTTCTTTGGGGGAAATAGTCTCCCTTCTTTAAAGTTTCCTAGCATTAAATGAGGGGATCCAGCATCCAGCATGTATATGCATGGTACCCCACTTCAGTGCATAACACGTTCTAGTTTCTGACACATGTCGTATCTCTTTGGCTGGATTCCTACCTCCAGTCCAGGACTGCAATCTTCTGGCAAGCTCTAGAGCCCACCCACTCATCCCACAGCTGACCCCCTGACCTCTGACCCTTTTGTAAATGCTCTGAGGAACACTGAAGGGCAGCTGGTAGTTGGTAGATATCACTGGAAGTCATCTTGAAGCATATCCAAACTGGGTGTTATTGAAAAACAGCACACACTGTTATGCCATAGCTTAATGTATTTGGATCCTTAAACCTTTAGGAAATGTGAGAGTGTTACAAGGGATGACAGCCACTGGATGGCTATGACTGTCTTGGTCAGTGTTCCTGTGAGGTAGGCATCGGTACTCTCATGGATAGTTGAGAAAATTCAGGATCAAAGGACTTAATTCACTTCCTATTGACACACGTAGTGGCCAGCAGGTGAGCATTGCACTGAGTTCTGTCAGAACGAAAGGCACGCAGCATCTGCTAGGCCTGCCTTGTGTTAAAATCTCACAAGGGTTCTGGATTGCTCTGTAAGCTTTGTGACACATTTTCTCCGTCCGCATTTTTGTTGCCAGTCATCAGTTTCTCGTCAGAGTCTCCCGACATGGCTCAGGCATGTTCTCCGAGGAGTTGTCCATCCCCCATCCTACTCGATTCTGCAGTTCTGACACCCAATCGGGATTTTCGTTATCTTCCTCAAAGTCCCTGGGGGGGAAAAACCAATTTGGATGATAAGCCTCCGTATTAGGGCCACGGTCTATACTTGTTAGTGAGTTCAATGAAGAATTCGGCCACACAGTATTTAAGATTTTGAAAAATCAATTCCATAAGGTAGAGAAAAAAAAAAGCTCTAAAAAACAAAAGTGTCCCTGTGGGATCTGCTTTTTTACCCTAATGTATTATAAAATAAAAGCCAGATATAGTTACACATGCACACATCCCGGCACTATGACGCTGACGCAGGAGGAGCCTAAAGGTCTCAGGACTCAGAAACAAAAGCAAGAAATCCCGGTGAAAAAAACATCACGTGCAGGACGCAGCCGGGAACCCATGGTGAGATGTCAGTATTGCCCACCACACAGCAGCACACAGAGGTGCTGTTTAGGATGGAAAGTGGTATAGCTCTTACTACATCTGAAATTACTGCTGTATGGTACAGCGTGTATTCCACTCCCCAATTAAAGCATCCTAGGTCTATTACAACGTACGTGTCTTCTTCATCCAGCCGAGGTTCAAATCTCTCTGGGTCTAAATTGACAGAATCGAGATCACCATCAACGCTGTCCGATGCTGTGTCTTCAGAAAGGGGACCTTTCAGGAATCCTTCTGCACCTTCAGGGGGACAGGAACAGAAAGTGTGGCAATTTACCTATTGAGCTTTAAATGGAATCTCACGATTTTGCCCCAGGCTGGTCTTGATCTCCAAATGTTAGGACTACAGCCCAGAGCCATAGAGCCTGGGGAGGACAGACAATTTAAACCGTATTTACTCATCATGATTTGGGTAGAAAACAGACCCAGGCAGCATCAGAAGGCGGATTAAGTTTTAAAGCAACTCTGCCTCCAGGAGAGGGGGTATATGCACTAAAAACATTAAATGTAAGAAATCTATATTACAGTCTGAGCAATTTGGAGAGATCCTGTCTCAAAATAAACAATAAGAAAAGAGCTAAGTAGTGAGCGCAAGGCCTCGTTCATGCTAGACAAAGCACGTCATCAGCCTTCTTTTAATCATAGTCTATAATAGCCACTCAATAAAACAGCCTTCAATGAAACAAATATAATTACATTTCTTGCAACATCATCAAACCTGCCACGATATTACAGGCTCTAATTGATTTGATTTACCTCTGATTTTAAGTCGCCATGGAGATTTGATATTTGAATTATCAAATATATCATATTATTATATGTATACAAATTCAACCCTTAAATCTAGTCCTTTGGCCTGAAGCCCTAAGGACAATATTATATATGGTCATTCAGGCTTAATGAAAATATATTTTTAAAAAATTAAATCCTAGCTGGACAGAGGCACATGACTTGGGAGGCAAAGGGCAGAGGGCAGAGGGTAGAGGCAGAGGTAGGTGGATTTCTGAGTTCTAGACCAGCCTGTTCTACAAAGTGAGTTCTAGGACAGCCGGGGCTACACAGAGAAACCCTGTCTCAGATAGATAGATAGATAGATAGATAGATAGATAGATAGATAGATAGATAGATGATAGATAGATAGAGACATACATACATACATACATACATACATACATAGACAGATTCTAACTGTCCATTTTAAAGCTCTATTCAATATAATAAATCTGAAAGAAATCTTGAGGTATTCCTATGACAAGTGTACATTTACATGGTAAAAATGGCTGTTCCTGGGCTACAGATGGATACAGCTTATCACATACAATAACAAGGGTCTGATCCCAGCACCCCTAACAATTTTAAACGGATTGTTTTTCTAACATAGTGATTGTTAAAATAAGAAATCAGGAAATAGAAATAAAGTATCTACAATGAGAAATTTTAAATACAGGATAAGACTAGCCATAAATGATTCGATAACACCTAAAAGTACAATTTTGGGAACTTTCATGATTTATTTTTATGTGTATGTGTGTATGTGTGCCCACAGTTTATATATGTACCATACATGTGCTTGTGTACCAAAAAAGTTCACTGGATCCACTAGAACTGGACTTGCCACATGGGCACTGGGAACCGAACGCTCGTCCTCTAGAACTGAGGGTGCTCTTAAGTGCCGAGCCATCTCCCCTGCCCCAGCTTCACACTTTAAAGTCACGGGGACCAGGGAAGAGAGAATGGGTCTATTTAACATGTGCAGCTCCAGTGTCTCAGGAAACAGACTCTGGAGGCTGGTTACACAGTAACGCACGAGTGTAAAACTACTGACCTGCACACTCAAAGAGTATTAAGATGAAGGACCTGGGGAGAGGAGGCTCAGCAGTTAAGAACACTTGCTGCCCTTTAGAGGATGTTTGTTTCCCAGCACCTACATGGTGGCTCACAACCGCCTGTAACTCCAGAACAAGGAATCTGACTCCCTCTTCTGACTCTCCCTGGGTACCTATACACAAATACATTCACCAACATGGACATAAATAAATATAAATCTTTTTAAATGTGACTAAGATGGTCAATTTTATTCATATTTTACTGCATTTTTTTAAATTCAAAGTATCTGTATGATTATAAAACAGACAAATATTACCTGGTCTATATATTGTGTATGTTTGAAACGCCTGGCTGAGATCAGCATCCTTCAGCATTGACAACAAGGCCTCAGGGGGCTCTCTGACCCACTGCTTACGGGCATTTTCTTCACTGTACTTTATTACAGAGCCACCTGGTTATAAAGAGGGACATTAATTAGTAGCAGGTATAAAGAAGATTTCCCAGCATCTATCATTCATATCATATTTCAAGCAAAGTTATGATTATATCTGAAATGTTTCTTGCAGAGTGATATAAATTCAAACCCTGACACAGCTTTTCTATAGACCGCTCTATAGTAAAACAATAATATTCAGTCTGACTATGGTCTTCCCAGCATATCCACAGGCTCTAGAGTTTTGGATCTAAGATTTGTTTGTTTGTTTGTTTAATGTATGTGAATATACTGTAGCCATCTTCAGACACACCAGAAGAGGGCACTGGATCCCATTACAGATGGTTGTGAGCCACCATGTGGTTGCTGGGAATTGAACTCAGGACCTCAGGACATCTGGAAGAGCACTCTTAACCTCCGAGCCACCTCTCCAGCCCCAGATCGGAGATATTTTTTGAGTCAAGTCTTGGAGCTGGAGAGATGGCTCCATAGATAAGAGCAGGTGTTGTTCAATTATGAGGATCAGAGTTCAGTTCCTGTCACCCTCACTGAGAAGCTCACAAATGCCTGTAACTGTAGCTCTGAGGGCTCTGACACCCTCTTCTGGCTTCATACACATAAGCACATGTAGTCACATGGACAGACACATGCACAAATAAAATTAAAATAAGTAAAAGTTAAGTCTGTATTGAACATATTACAGATGCACATGAACAGTGCAGTTCTGGCAACTCTTTACCCGGCATTTATGTGGCCTTATGTACAACTGGTCTAGAGATTATTTAAAGTGTGTAGACAGATGTGGGTGTTACACGTATTTCACATATTCCAAGGGATGGTGATGGTGCTAACCTCTGTCATCCTCTGCCGTGAAACTGGAGCTTAGGATGGATGCTTTTTCCAAAGCCGCTACAGCAGAACTGGGACCGTGTCTCTCCCACCGCTGCCTGCGAGGACTTGCTGGACTGATATTCCTGTGGTGCTCTGGGGGGTTACCTGAGTCTCAGATGCAGAAATGGATCAAAGGTCAACAGTGTCACTCTGTTTACTCATCCACATGTGCACATGGGCTCTAACAAGGCAGAAATATTTCTCTTCTCTCAGACTCAGACGTAGCAAGAGTCCCGTGCAGTCTTAGGAACTAAGGCAATAGCAATAATCTTGAGTGAGGTCATGTAAATGCTAGCTCGACTCAGAATGAACTGTCAAAGTGGATGCATTAGAACATGCATATCATTAACCTTCGGCATGACGTAAGGAATGAAACCCCCAAGGACTCACGCACACAAAGCGTGCTGTACTTGCGATGACTCACTGACACATACCTTCTCTTCCCTCCCTACTTCCCTCTTATTCGCTGTTTTTCGGGCTGAGTTTTTTACCTAGAGCCTCAGCAGGAGAGCATGAACTCTATTATCAAACCACGCCCCCAGCCCTTAACCTCTCTTTTCTGAATTGTGTGTTATTAGGTATTTTGCCTGTCTATGTCTGCATGCAGACCATGTGAGTGTTTGGTGCCTGTAGAAGCCAGAAGAAAGCATTGGATCCCCTGGAACTGATGCTGCAGACAGTTGTGAACTCCTGTGTGGGTGCTGGGAACTGATCAGGACTATGGAAGCACAGCCAGTGGTCTTAACCACAGAGCCATCTCTCCAGACCTTAATGTCTCTTTTTGGCAGATAACTGAAATATTCTCAAATATTAAATCCTAGGTGAGCAAATAAATATCCACCTGCAAACTTGCTAACGAAACCCAAGACCAAGTAACGTGAACATTGGCATTCACTCACAGTTCCAAACGTCCTACATAAAGAATGACTGTAATATATTAACTCACCTGGATTTCCCCTGGCTACTCTTCCCAATGCACTTCCAACTGGGTTTGTATGAGTGCTTTCCAATTCAGTATGGCTGCACGTTCTACCATGTTCTTCCTCTTGCTTTATAAAAGATTTTAAAATAGTGATTAAATAATGTCTGTGTTACTACAGAAATGTAAATAAATATGTAGTCAGCTACTTTAAGTAGAAATTAATGCACTAAACCCATGAAGTCATAGAAACCCAAATACAAGCATATTGATAATCAAATACATTATAGACATGTATATGAATATGTTACTCATATTCGTGTATATTAATATCCATATATATCAGTAGCCATTATAGGATATATGTGTATATATACATACACACATATATATACACATATGTACATATGTACATATATACATATATACATATACATATACATATACATATACATATACATATACATATACATATATACACACACACACAAACATATATAAACAACAGAGATACTGGACTAGGACTAGTTTTTCTTCTTTCATGACTTCCCCCGCACCCCACCCCTCCTTCCAGATCCTCCTACCTTCTTATACACTTAACGTCATGTTCTCTGTCTTAACTCTCTCTCCATCCAGCTCTGCCACTTGGACAGCTACATTTTTAAAAGTAGCCAAACATCAATGTGCACTAGTGTAAATACTATTGAAGTGTATACCCGAAAATTATTAAGATGAATGAAGAGGCTGGAGACAGAGGACTCGGCAGTTTAAGAACACATGCTGCTGGGAGAATCAACTCCAGCGAATCGTCCTCCAACCACCATGCCAACACCACAGTACATGTGACCCCACCCCCGTAATAAAATATATGTAATAAATAAAACTTTTAAAAGATGAGTTGGTCACCCTGGGTCTTTGAGTATTCATTCTGAAGGCTTCCACCCCACCATATAAAACTCTATCATAGAAAGTTGATTAAATCGTGCTTCTCCGAATGGTCTAAACCCTTTACGTCATGCAGCGTAGTAACACACTACATGGGTGGTCCTCACTAAGAACGCACATACTCAGAGAGGGATGTAAACGCAGCGCCTAGCTAGTGGCTTCTCAGCTACTGGCTGACAAGATGAGGAACAGGCTGCTGGCACGCTTGAGTTTCTTGTTCTTATGCAATGGCTCGCTCAAAATTCTTTTTGACACATCCAGGGGACACAAAACATCACTTCACAGGGATGCCTCAGCATACCGTTGATTTCAAAATCCACCAGAATCCTGAAGCAGTTGTTAGAAGAGGATGTTGAAAACCCTCAGGGGATGCTGACTGTCCTAGTTAGGTTTACTCCAACTTGACACAGTCTATAGTCATCTGAAAAGGGAGTTTCACCTGGGGACTGCTCAGATGACAGTGGCCTGTGATGTGACTGGGGGAGGGGCTGTCTTGATTATTAGTTGATGTGGGAGGCCCAGCCCACTGCAGTGACACCTTTCTCAGGCAGTTGGTCTGGGCTGTGTAAGAGCTCTCAAGCATAGCACTAGGAGCAGGCTACGGAACAGTGTCCTCTGTGGTCTTCTGTTTCCAGGGTGGCCTGCAGGATGCTCTCACGGCCTCAGGCCTGGATTATTCAGTGTTCATTATACTCACAATTGTACCCTTTCATCTGGGAACCCTTGCTGAGCTGTCCACTCATGGTGACAGAGTTGCACTCTGGCCAGTGACCTCCTATATCCCCGAGTGACCCTGGAGCCCCTCAGGGATGACAAAAATCACCAAAGAATATATTTCTCAGAACCTGTCCCCAGAGTTAACCAACATATATTACACATGTTATTAATCCACAGTTTCCAAAAACTCTTCAGATGACTTTAACTTCTAACTTTTTACCGTGGTGCTGACTATACAGCTACCTCACTCAATCAGATTACCAAAATTCACCCAACTATATGCTAAAAATGGGCAGATGTTATTATATGTAAAATATGCTTCCATAAATCTAAAATATAACCTAGTGTATCAATGAAAAGATTTATTTTAACATATGGCCTCAGGGTATGTTCTACTTATAGAACCATAATTCTGAGACATTACTTACAATCTAAAGCTCTCTAGACATTCTGTGAGTTTAATTACTAGTAAGTTTCATGATGAGGACAGGCTGACAGTACATCTTTCCCCCTGGGGAGGGGGCGGGGGGACAGTCTGGTTACGTTGCACACACTGGTCTTGGAAGCTGCTGTGACAAGCCACCTACATTGCTCACATACATTTTAATAGTGTAAGCAAAACCGCTCTGCAGAGGCAATGCAAGTCCCTGAAGGCGGCTCCCCACAGCACCCATCACAAGTGAAGCTTAATTCTTTGCTATTCAGTATATACACAGTCCACAATCTTAGTAGGGCATCAAACAAAAAGCTGAAAGTCTTAAAGTGAAAGCAATTCTTCACATTCACTTCATTTTTTGTGGGTTGGTGGACACAGGGTTTCACTATGTAACCCTGGCTGGCCTGGAACCCACTAAGTAAACCAGACTATCCAAGAACTCAAAGATCCACCTGCTCTACCTTGTAAAGCACGCATCACCACACCTGGCCATAAAGAATTTTATGCATGAAATCACAATCCGAGAAACAGAAAGATAATCATAAAGAAATACAAACACTTAAAGAATGAAACTGGAAACAATATATTTTTTAAAGAAAAATTCATCTTAGTTATGGTTTCTGTATTTGTGAGGACTAATGATGCTTTGTGGTTTCAGTCCCCAGGGAGTCCTTCTGAATGACAGTCAAGGACACAGCTTTGCCCTGGAAGCAGCTCCGCCCTGGCAGGCTGCTGACTGTGTACTAACAGGAATTGCAAGGGTTCATCACCAGACAGAACTGTCTGAGTCTTAAATCCTGGCAATTGTTGGTTTTGTTGTCTGTATTGGCAGTGCTCACCTGTTGGTATAGAGGTAACCTGCCCTCCCAGTAAGGGATCAGTCCACACAGTTAGAGGTTAATGAAATGAAGGGAAAGCTCTTTAATTATGATTGGCTGCCTTTTAGCTAACGCCCAAAGATCATCTGCCCTTGAATAGATCTCAGTAGCTGGTATACACCTTAGGCTTGTGCATTTTACGTTGCTCTCACTCTTAAATCTCCTTCAGGTCCCAGCCCCAGGTTATACTTCGAACAATTTAAACAGAGACAGGAACCTGCACTTCTGGCCACTCGGGCAGATGGGAGATACTGACAGAATTATTTAAGCACACCTATATTGTTCTTGTCTAATAGTTGTTACCCAGGTACTTCTTACTCACCTGGCAGAATAATGCATTTCTCAAAAAGACAACTAAGGGCTTTAGGCAAGCCACAGGTCGTTAACACCTGGCTGTGACCCTGTGCTGCCCCTCTGAGCTGCCTGTCAGAGGCAATGTTCTTTAGGGATGTGGTAGTGGCTGGCCAATTCTGGTCAAACACCTACATCCCAGAATGTACCTCAATTACCTCTGACAGGTCTGGTTAGTGCATAGCTTACCTTTGTGGTATTTGGGGGGTAGGGGGGAAGATAATGTTCCCTTAGCTAAATTCTACTTTGTGTAATTTATGTCTCCTAGGAAAGAATTGACACTTCTCCTTTGGAACGGCTCCATTCTCTCCTATCTGGTTACATAAACCCCATCTGGGATCTCTGAACACTGGCTTCAGATTTTCGACCCTCCTGCCCAGCTCTTTGTAACCTTTTGAATTAAAATGTTGGATGCTGGGAGTGTAGCTCAGAGGATTAGAAAAGCCCTCTCGGGCCTGATCTCAGTTCAACAAAAGAAGAAAGCTACTTAAAGCATCAAAGAAGGGAAAGGAACCAGAAGTCCACTAATCATAGCTGACTTGCTGAGGTGGGTGTTGTGGGAAGGAGACCCGCTGGCACTGTTCATGGCTTTATCGAATCAGTAGTGGAACAGCGTCACAGCTGCCCAGGGCTCAAAACGACTAACAGTACCTTGGATACCAGACTGAAAAATGTCAACTTGATTCACAGGATAACTCAAAAGGGACTACGTACTCTGGAATGGAAGAATGTCAAGGCTAAAACAAGAATAAGATTCTAGCACATGCTGCAATATGGACGAACCCTGAAAACCGAATGTAATAAGATAACTCAGGCACGGGGAGGGCAGATCTGCGTAAGTTCTGTGATGGCGAGATTTATGTCAACTTGACACAAGCTAGAGTTATCCGGGAGCAGAGGGAGCCTCCATAACATCCAGCTGTAAGGCATTTTCTTAATTACTGATGGATGGGGACAGGCCCAGGCAGAGAAAAGAGAGTGCAGACCCAGCTCTCTGCTTCCAACCCCTCACCGCTGCCGTTCCCTGCTGGGACCCACAGCTTTCTTTAGTTGCTTTTGTGGATACTTTGTAACACCAAAGAGAAAGGTATAAAACACAGTCTCAAAACAAATAAATTGCTACAATGCCAAAATGTTTGGTTATATATATTTTACCGCAGGGAAAGCAAAACAAAACAGAAAGCCAAGCTTAAACAATATGTTCACGTCAGGAGGCAGGACTTCGTTCTGTCATATCTATACGGGTACCACCGCCATTGGTAATTAAACACACACTAGACTAAATGAAGGTCCAAAGAGCTCAGCAGGCAGTGCAGGGCAACAGCTACTGGGTGCCTCTGTCACTCCTCAAAAGGTGAAGGACAGCATAGCTGAAGGGGCAGGGCCAAGGCCTGACCTCACCACGTGACAACACAGCTGCTGCTCACCAGGCTCATGCTTCATAAATTCAATTTTAAAGCACTTACCACGGCATTTGCTTCATCTCCCAGAGCTTTCCTCACTCTGCTGGGGTCTGCTTAGAAAGAGAGGAAACATAGGAAGCTCATCATATTAAAATCTAACAGGTCATAACATAACCCCTGGACCCCACATCGTATTTTGTGTTTTAAGAAAGGCCCCCACTATGTAGCCCAGGCTGTCCTCCCCCGCCTCCCAAACACTGGCTTTCGGTGCTGACAAATAAGGGTTTTAAAGATAGTTGACCACAGCATTAACCTGAAGGGGTATCCAGCTTTCAACGCCTGGTAATATTCTCCAGACAGAAAAAGAAACGTTTGTTGTTTCATTCATAATGTTGAGATCTTCATAACATTTATAATGTCACATGAGAAATTAGAGATATCTGCACCACCACTGTTGCACCCCCACGTTTTACTGATTTTTGTTTTTGTTGTCTGTTTTGTTTTTTGATGACAGGTTTCATTATGTAGCCTTCACTTGCATAGAACTCATTTTGCAGATCCGGTTAGCCTGAGACATTCTCTGATCCTCCTGCCTCACCTCCAAAGTGCTAGGATTAAAGGCACAAGCTACCATGTTTGGCTCCCTTTAACATATCAAAAACTGCTATTGAATACCTGTGAGGACAGGCAATAAAAACACTCTTTTATTCTTGTGACAGTCAATGAAGATATTCTAAAGCGGTTTGTAAGTTCATCTCCTTGCCAACCAAACTACTGAAACAAAGACCCCTTAGGAACTGGCATTTCCTCAGAGTCTCATGCTGGGAACGGGGAAAGACTGAAGCCTGGAGCAGCTAGAGAAAGAGCTTGTCTCCTGGAAAGGGATTCCACATGGTTCTGACACCTGAGAGACAGAAGCAAAGACAGGAATGGGTCGATCATAGGTGGGCCCACCTTGACCAGGACATTTAGCCATGCATGTCCCTTGCTGTAAACTTGAACCTCATGTTAGGACCCTGGAAGGTGGACAGGTTTGTGTGCATGACAGCCACAGAGGGCCATACATTCAGACAACTCCGTACCGAGATGGATATCTGGCATAGACCAAGATGGCTAATGCTGAACATGGAGGGGTGAGGGGGAAGGCAGGGTGGGGATAGAATCAGCAACAGATAACTGATACCAGATGTCCAGGGAACCCAAAAGTGGCAGTCTTGTAATCTGTTCTCTAATTGCACCAGGCAGAATGCCACTTTGTGTCAGAGGCTAGTGCCTTCAGCCTGTGTGTGGTGATAGATGTGTCTGCCTGGGTACATACATCCTACGGCTGCCTGCCAGCGTCTGACTCCTGAGTGGCCTGTGTGGCACTGAATAGAGCGAGGCTTATCTGCCTGCCGCTGCATTCTCTCTAAGCTCCTGGCTTCGGGGACACCGCGCTTTCCCTGGCACTGAAGCATGGACCCCACAGTGCCAGTCACTAGTCCTTGTCCCTCTCCCCAGTGCGGACACAGTGAACACCCTCCTTTCTCTTCTTCTCTCTATTGTCTCTGATTGGCTGAGGACGAGGTGGCTGAACCAAGCCTGTTAGGGCCGCCTGGAGAGGCTCTTAGGCTAACCCCTGTAACACTGTCTCTATATATTTTGGAAATTACAAAGCTATGCTTTTCCAAAACATGTTGAAACTTCTAGTGCTTTCTTGGCCAGTGTTTCCTACTACCCTGGGAAAGGAACAAACGCTGCAAAATAGTACCAGAGGCAAAACTGTCATCAAAGAAATCTTGTAAAGCAATGTAAGTGGCTGCTGCTTGAGCGACAGAGGTGATGCCTAAGGGTAAACCGAGGCTACATCCGTGATACTGTGACAGACATACTTTGAATTTTGTCTACAGTTCTCGGCTCATTGCTCCCATAGCCCTTCAACCTACCCCAGAAAAGCAAACAAAGTGCTTCCACAAGTGGTCTATGTGGACAGCTCAATGATACAGAACCCCACACGTGGTTAGTTACCCACAATGCCCCAACAGGGAATGACCTATACTTCTCACTCTTCTCATACCTATTATCTCTGATGAACTTCTTCAGAAGGAAGTCAGTGATTGAAAAGGAATTTTTAAGATTTATTAATTTATTTTATGTATTCACCATTGCTCTCTTCAGACACACCAGAAGAGGGCATCGAAACCCATTGCAGATGGTTGTGAGCCACTATGTGGTTGCTGGGAATTGAACTCAGGACCTCTGGAAGAGCAGTCAGTGTTCTTAACCACTGAACCATCTCTCTAGTCCGAAAAGGAATTTTTAAAAAAGCTTTGAAAAGATTTAGACAACACGTTCCAAAAGAGATGTTAACTTAGACTCGATGCTTGCTCAGGGCACACTACAGATGCTCGGAATTTTTATGCAGTCATTATGCAGATAGTACCTTTGTTTAAAGGCTTTTGTTCTAAACTGTATTTTTCAATTGATAAATTTTATCTTTTTAGATGAGATGTAAGGTCACAAACTTAATTGAAAGCATACACACACACACACACACACACACACACACACACACACACACACCCCTCTTCCCAGGCATGTACTTCCTCCCACACTGACGGATATCCTACACTACTTGATGTATCCTTGACAGTCAGTGAGCCTACACTGATCCATCACCACCCAAAGCCACAGTTCTCTGTAGAAAGGGCTTTGCCTTTAAAAAGTTAGCTTGAAAAATGGTTCAGCAAAATATAACATTAGTGTTAGGGTTAGATCCCTAAGTCAGCCCACACATAAGCCAAGCCTTCAGCCTAACCCATAATAAGTCCAAGTAGGTAAGATACTAAATTACAAAACAGACAGTCTCTCATCTCTGAACTCTACAATCTAGGTTCTTCTTAGTCCTGGGAAAAATTGAAAAGTACAGTAAGGAGGCAGGAAACTTGAAATAATAAAACGGAGGCTATGAAGGATCTACTTCCTTCGGAAATAGTAAGTTACACAAAGCGGGATTTAGCTGAAGGAGCTCGGCCTCAATATAACTGGATGATAAAAACCTTATTAACCAGGCTCCTTAGAGATGGCAGGAAAGCAAATTCCGTACCATAACTGAAGTCTGGGCTTGCTGAGAATGTTTCTAGTGTTCACCAAGACTGACCTCCAATGAGGCTCTACTGCCATAACAAAAGGAGACAGCCCTGACTCAAAACCTGCCACTAGGCCCCTCCCCATATTGAAGAATGTGCCTCTGACAGGCAGCACAAGAGGACAGCTCAGGGTCACAGCCATCACTAAGACCTGGCCTGCTATTAAGTCCCCTGTGTTCTTATCAGGAGAAGCATAATTCTGCCAGGTGTCCTTGGGTAACAACTATTTGAAAAGAACAAAACTTAAATAATTTTATCAATATCACGCTCCCATCTGCCCAAGTGGCCAGACATCAACATTCCTGCCTCTGTTTACATTGTTCAAAGTATAATCTAGGACTGGGGCCTGAAGGAGATTTAAAGACGACGGTGTATGCAGAATGTGTAAATTCACAGTCCATAGAAGCTGGTAAAATATTCTGTCCGAGGCTGGCTCCCTTTCGTGCATCCCAGAACTAGCCATGCACTAGTATTAAAGAGCCTTTTCCTCTATTGATCTCTAAGTGTGCGGAGTAATTTTTCACTAGGAAAGCATATTAATTCTATAACAGTATAGGATCTGAAGTAAATTATGTCTGATGCAGCAAAGAAAACTATTAGAGGACTATCTCTGATAGACAGTTCTAGTAACTTGAAGGTCCTGTTTTCTTTTTACGATACTTTTAAAAACAGACATGTAAAGTAAGCTCTCCCAAACTCTTACCCTGTTTTTTCATGTTCTTAGGCTCGGATATTTTGATTTCATCTAATATCTGTTCTCCATATTCTCTGATGACCTGAAATTTAAATTTGAGGATTTAAACATGTGAAAAACACTTCTCTATACCCCACACCAGCCCAGAACATGTGATCCCTCTGCCTTAGCCCACACAGCAGAGATTGCTAGCCACCATAGTCAGATCCAGATGAAAAGAGACACTTTCCTTTAGACACCACCATACTGCTATATACTTATCAATGCTCTTCAACACAAGAATGATTATAGTTTGAAAAAGAAAAACATTTTTAAAAAGCAAATGCAGGCATGGTGCTGAAACCTTTTATCCCAGAGCTTGGGAGGTAGAGTGGGTAGATTTCTGAGTTCGAGGCTAGCCTGGTCTACAAAGTGAGTTCCAAGACAGCCAGGACTACACAGAGAAACCCTGTCTTAAAAAACAAAACAAAATAAGACAACAACAACAAACCCCAAATAGAATAAGTAAGCATAAGGAGATGAATGCAAGTCTAGCAACTTGGAGGCTGAGGCAAGCCTGCCAATTTGAGGCCAGTTCTGACCCCAAAACAACAGCCCAAGTCTGATGCCTAGCCAAAAAAGAGGAGAGGGAGAGACACAAATAACATTATAACTTAAACACTGAGACAAACAGAGAGCTGTATGTGCCTAGAAAAGGATCTGGAGGAACCAGCAAACAGCAGCTGAGATGTAGCTATGTAAGGGGAGGTTCTGATACTAAGGTCCAGTTCCCTGATTGGTTCTTGATTAGTCAATAAAGACAGCCTGGAGCCAATTGTTGGGCGGAAGGTTTAAGTGGGAATTCTGGGTCCGAGGAGAAAAAGGAGCCGCAGGGAACAGAGAGGGGCTTTTCTGCCATGCAGAGGACACAGCAAACATTGTAAGCCCTCGGAGCAGCTAGGACCTGCGGCCTCCGCTACGGGCGGATGGCCAAGGGTGGCAGGGGCCAGCGGATGCAAGCCACTGAGTTCAGGGCGGAGGGAGAGACTGGGGAGATAATAAACTGATAAGGGCACACATTTCCAGGTGGGAGGTATTTGGGCCCAGCAACTGTGCCTTGAGGCAAGTTCTAAAGGTAATGGTGCAGTGTGTGTATTTTTTATCGGCGGATTCAAAAGGAAGCCCGGTTAGGGCTGGTAGCATAAGGCGATCCTGGAGCGTAAGGGGGTAGCGTGTTTTTAAAACTACATGCAACAGAGCACTGCCCACCATACATGAAGCTCTGGCAACCCCAGAACAGGAAATCGTAATGGCTACCGGGAAGCAGAGGAGGGAGAGGAAGTTCAACCATTTTAAAAACTCTTCATGCATGGGTAATAAGTGAATTACGCTTGAAAGACAACCATTTTAGGGCCAGTGAGATGGCTCAGTGGTCAAGAGAAGCTGCTGCCAAGCTTGATAACCTGAGTTGGGTTACTAGACAAGTAAAGCTAGAGAGAGCCACGCCCACCTCTAAATGCTAGAGCCAATGAGAGACACCCTTGCCGTACCTGAGGGGGCAAGCACTTGAGCACCAGAGGAGCTAAGCTCCCTCTGCAGAGCAGGGTGGTGGCGGAGGGACGGTGTGAAGGGTTCCTTTTCAACATCTGCTTGACAAGACACTGAAGCTTGCAGGAATACAGAGCGGGCAGCGGGTGGATGGGCCCCTGACATATTTTCAGGATAAGATTTTTCCAACTGTTTGCCTGGAACTGAAAAGTAAAAGTTACACTTTGAATACATGGAAAGAAGATACAGACATAGGGAACATCAGCCGAAGTAAGTTCGTGTTTCCGTCAGTTATCTCCATTTTGGGAAGGTGCCAGGCTGTCAGGTTCCTTTCCTTTTGAAAATGGCTTTGTGTGCTTTGGGGGAAGGTGACCATGAGCAGGCCAGCCCTCCACATGGAGACACGGTGTCTAACAGTGTCTACCTCATCAGTGCTAGCCTGTCATGAGCACACTCAGGGACACAGCGTCTACCAGTGTCTACGTCATCAGTGCTAGCCTGGCATGGGCACACTCAGGGGCATCAGCACAACCGTGGCTCCCTACTCGGGCTGCACTTCAGAATAATCCGATTTTAAAGCATAAAATAAAAGGCCTCTTTGGAGATTCTGATTCAGTTATGTTGAATGGGCCGAGGCCTCAGCATCTAAAAACGTTCTTTAAACTGTTCTCTCTCTCCCTCCACATCCTCTCCCCTTTTTATGTTTTTAAAGATTTATTTATTATGTATACAGCATTCTGCCTGCACATATACCTGCATGGCAGAAGAGGGCAACAGATCTCATTACAGATGGTTATAAGTCACCATGTGGTTGCTGTGAATTGAACTTAGAACCCCTGGAAGAGCAGACAGTGGTCTTAACCTCTGAGTCATCTCTCCAGCCCTCTCTCCTTTAAAGATTTCTTAATTTTATCTATTTAAATACACTGTCAGTCTTCAGACACACCAAAAGAGGGCATCAGATCCCATTACAGATGGTTGTGAGCCACCATGTGGTTGCTGGCAATTGAACTCAGGACTTCTAGAAAAGCAGTCAGTGCTCTTAACCGCTGAGCCATCTCTCCAACCCAACTGTTCTCTCTCTCTTTTTTTTTTTTTTTGGTTTTTCGAGACAGGGTTTCTCTGTGTAGCCCTGGCTGTCCTGGAACTCACTCTGTAGACCAGGCTGGCCTTGAACTCAGAAATCCACCTGTCTCTGCCTCCCAAGTACTGGGACTAAAGGCATGTGCCACCACCGCCTGGTTGCTGTTCTCTTTTTTAAAACATGTTTTATTTTAAAAAATATTTTTGAAAGCTTTTTTTATTGTATGTGCGTATGAGAGTGTAATTAATATCAAGAGTGTAATTAGTGACTATCACAAATGTAACAAATATCACAAGTGTAATTAATATCATGAGTATAATTAATGAAGATCATGTGCAATTAATAAAGATCACAATGTAATTAATGGATATCACAAGTATAATTAAAGACTATCACAAATATAATTAAAGATATCATGAGTGTAATTAATGGGTATCAGAAGTGTAATTAAAGAATATCACAAGTGTAATTAATATCAGGAATATAATTAATGAATATCTGGAGTGTAATGCACACCACTGAATTGTGAGCTGAAAAATGTTTAGAATGGAAACACTATGTTTTTTTTAAAGGAAAGCTACATAGAGCATCGCAGCCTCTGACAGACATTTCCTATTGGCACAGAATTACAACAGGGTTCAGCACAAAGACAACAATGGAAAAAATCAGAAACTTTTAGAACAAATTCCTCCTGGAAAAGTGAGTCCCGGTTCAAATCTGGTACACCCCTCGGGCGGGCCTTAGCAGGACTTGACAAGTGGCCTTTGGTCTGGTGCCATACTTACTGGATGCTTCAGAGCGCAGAGTTCATACAGGATGCATCCCAAGGACCAGATGTCGCTAGAAGCACAGCAACAACTATGTTACGAGTTATCGTGGAAATACATGCATTTTATTTTCATTACATCTAACTTATTGTTGTATATGTATGACCACACACATGGGCCACCAGGTATATGTGGCAGTCAGAGGACAACTTTCAGGAGTTTGTTCTCTTCTTCCATGTGTGCCCTGGAGACTGAACTCATCAAGCTTGCTGACAAATGACTTTACCCACTGACCAATCTCGTTGACCCTGCATTTTATAACCCTCCGTATCTAGCCCTTGGGGGCCGGGCTCTGCTTCTGCCTTCAGAGTATTCAGGTACCTGCTGGAATGAAAGGAAGGGAGCTTGCCCAGGTGGGCGGGTCCCAAGGAACTCAGTGCAACTGGCTCTTCTTTATGGGGGTGGGGGAGTGGCCATTTAGACGACAGTCCATGAAACAATGGCTTTCTTTATTTGGAGGTAATAAGGGTGATATAAACCTTGGGGAGTAGCCAGGGGTTTCCAAGGAGAGTGTACATTATTGGCTGAGGTCCTGGAATGCTTTATTTGGATAAAGAGGGATCCCAAGTGCTTAAACCTATCATTTGGCCAAGAGGCTATGTGACTTTCCCAAGAAGGATGGTGGGAGTGGGGGTGGGTCATGGGGCTATGAGCCCCAGGACATGCAGGCTGAGAATAGGCAGGTCTGAAAATGAAATTTTGGTCTCAAGATGAGGTTTTCAGGGTTGTGGATGCTTTTCAACCTCACTCTTATTCCAGGCCTGGCCTCTCCAGGTACACTTGTGCCACAAGTCCTGGTCCCAAGTGCCCTGGCCTCCCTTGCATGGACAGCAACCAACCCCTAAGCTTCCTCTAGGGCCCACACTGCCTGCCCCAGGTAACAGGCCTCTCCCATGCCACGCCCAACCTCTCCACCCAGCATTATCTATGACCACACACCAGGCCTCTCTACCCAGAATCATCTATGACCACACACCAGGCCTCTCTACCCAGCATCATCTATGACCACACACCAGGCCTCTCTACCCAGCATCATCTATGACCACACACCAGGCCTCTCTACCCAGCATCATCTATGACCACACACCAGGCCTGGACTAGGATGCACATCCTGCATAGCACCCAGCCCCCTCTATCCTCCTGACTTCATTCCACACAATCCATATAAAACGTCTAGGCACAACCCTCCCACACATGCTCTGTCCATTTCAGACACAGAGCCATAAGAAGTCAGCAACCTGAACGGACTTGTAACACAAGAGGCCACTGAAATAACAGTAAAAAGCCCTCCAGATATAACACTCCAGGGACACAATTCTCAGCGGAATGCCACCAGACTTTCAGAGAACATCTACTGCCAAGCCTTCTTAACATATTCAAAAAGAGAAAGAAGAAATGGTATTCCAAACCTCCTTTTAACAACAAAAAAGGAAACTGCAGGAAACAGATATTCCTGATGAACCCAGAAACATTAGTGTCCCATATAACACCCGATAACGGGGTACAAACAAACATCAAAAAGACTCCACCATGACCAAGTTGGCTTCACTTCACCTCTGAAATGTAGGACGGTTCAACGTATGTCAATAAATGTAATGAACCACACCAATGGGCTGAAAGACAAAAATCACCTGGACATCTCGATAGATGCAGAAAAAAATCCTCGATAAAAACCAACATGCATTGGGTTTTCGAGGAACTCTAGAGAATCCAGGGCTAGAGAATATATGCCAACATAATAAAAGCTGGTCAGAGAAACCCACAGCCAGCATCAGCCTTGTACACCAGTGCTTCTCAACCTTCTTACTGCAGTGACCCTTCACAACAGCTCCTCATGTTGTGGGGATCCCAACCATAAAATTATTGTTGTTGCTATTTCATAACTGTAATTTGGCTACTGCTGCCCTTGTAAGGACTTGATACAACCAAGAGCTTTCCAGATGTGGCTGTGTGCCGGAACTTCCCAGGGATCTTGAAAACATTGGCTGTCTAGTTCCCATTCCGATGGTCTATTTGATGGATGGGGGGCCCCCCCCCCCCGGGGGAATCTTAAAAGCATGAGCAGGGCAGTCTGGGACCAGCTACGTAATGCAGACCGTCTTGCAGCCCACTGACCTCCTTTCAGCAATCAGCCCCCCACAGCTGCGATTACAATGGTTGGAACATCTGGACGCTCGAGCATACAGATTCCGCGTGACTTTAATATATTTATTTATTTTGCCATTTTATTTCTCTGGTGTTGGCAATCAAATCCAAGACACGCGCTAGACAACATGATTCTACTAATAAGCTGCATACACCAAGGCCCCGAGCATATTTTCAGAAAGCAGAGCTGGGACGGTGGCTAAGCAGGGTCAAAATATTTGCCCTATAAGCCTGGCCACCTGATTTTGATCAGGTGCTCATAAAAAGTGCACACAAAACTGTGCATCAGTGCAAAACAGATACATCAGTGATCTTAGCACTCCTACCTCGAGACAGGAAGTGAGACATAGTACTGGCTGGAAACCTGTGGGCCAGTTAGCCTGGAGTACAGCATCAAAACATTAAGATAGGTAGACTTCCTTCAACAAGGTTTAAGAGTCAACGGTGAAAAGACTGTCTCTGATGTCCACACACAGGTGGTGGCACATGTACACGCATGTACACACAAGCATACATGCATACACATTAAATAACTAAAATACATTTAAAGCTAATAAGCTCCATGTATCTGCACAGACTCCAGCATCAGCTTGCAGACTAGCGGCCCTCCCATCAAATGGCCAACCTTACCCAAACAAGGACACCACTCACCTTTTATTGTTATAAGGCAGGTTCTCCCAGATTTCTGGAGGCACATAATAAGGTGTTCCCACGTACGTGCACGCAAAGGCCATGGGACTGAAACCACAGACAGGCAAAGTGATTCCAAAGCTCTTCTGAAAGTGACTCTTCTGACCTCTGTCACCAAATAAGACAGATACATACCTGGAGAGAAGACGGGCAGAGCCAAAATCTCCCAATTTCACTTTTCCATTGTGGGTGAGGAAGACATTCTGCATGGAGAAGGAAGAACTTAGATTATGCCTTGCTCATGCCAGCATCAGGCAGCAGTTTCCAGAGCAGCTTTCAAGGCCTGGTGACGGACAGCTGGGTCCCAGAGAGAATGATACGGTAAAATAGCAAGGTCCCCTCTAAACACAGCTACACAACCCCCAGCCTGGGGATTCAGGATGAGAACTCTTCAGTCTCACATGCACAAGTCAAGTGGCATCAGGTCTGGCGAGTGGGAGCCTGTGTCAGGGTGACTTAACTGGCTGGTACAGGCGTTGACCACTTTCTGACTGAGAACATGAGAATTTGCTCGTGGTCATTAAAAGGGCTACATTCACACAGACTTCAAAAGAGATTTTTAACAAAGAGTATTCTACTTGGTTAGTAAAAATTCTAGGTCAAAGGCTGTAAGGTTTTACTTAGGAGGAATAAGTCCTTAATATCTACTGTATGTATAACCTGACATGGTGGCACACGTCTTCAATGGGAGGAAGTGGCAGATGGATCTCTTGGAGTTAGAGGTCAGTCTGATCTACATAGTGAATTCTAGGACAGTCCAGACTACATAATGAGGCCTTTCCTTTGCAGAACTGATACAATGTCACACCGCTGGCCCAATACTCACACTCACTGCTGAGGAAGCTGAGGAGGAATGGGAGAGGAGGAACAAGGTCCTGGACCACTCAGCATCATGCAGCAGCGGCGGTGCAAGGACCAGGACCAGGATGAAGATGAGGAGAAGCACAGTCGCAGAACTCCTAGTGAGCTTCGCATTCATGACCTGGAGGATGACCTGCCTTCCGATGGCAGCAGAGCCTCCAAGGCTAAGAAAAAGGCCCCGGTGGCCAAGGCAGGCAGGAAGAAGAAAAAGAAGAAGGGCTCAGATGATGAGGTTTTTGAGGACAGTGATGATGGGGACTTGGAGGGCCAGGAGGTAGACTACATGTCCGATGGCCCCAGCAGCTCTCCGGATGAGACAGAGGACAAGCCCAAAGTGCCCCCGCGGGAGGATGGCCCCAAGGGTGTGGATGAGAAGAGTAAGAGCAGTGAGGAGAGTGAGGTGAAGCCCCTCACCCCCAGGAGGACAAGGAAGAGGAAGAGAAGAAGGCCCGTACCCCACAAGAGAAGAAACGCAGGAAAGACAGCAGTGATGACTCAGACAGCTCAGAGGAGAGCGACATTGACAGTGAGACCTCCTCTGTGCTCTTCATGGTGAAGAAGAAGACACCCGCAAGAGGGTTCAGAAGCCATCAGGGGGAAGTTCAAAGGACACCAGTTGGCCCCATGACCTCAAAGGACCTGCTGAAGAAGTTCCAGACCAAGAAGACACGGCTGAGCCGAGAGCAGACAGCGAATGTGCTGGCACAGGTCCTCCAGCGTCTCAACCCTGAACACAAGATGATTGGTGATAAGATGCACTTCTCCCTCACAGTGATGCCAACAAAGAGAGCAGGCCCAGGGGGAAAAGTTTCATAAACTAAACTAAATAGAATGCCCCAGAAGGAGATCATAACCGGAAAAAAAGACAATGAAATAGTTTTCTTTGTTCCCTAGATCTCAAAATGTCTTATACTCACTTTGGACTTGATATCTCTGTGTAAAACACGTTTCTTGTGAATGTGATTTACTCCAAGACAGATTTGTATAAACCAATTAAGTATCTGTAAGAAAAATAGATAGGATGGGGGGGGAACTGGAAGTAAATATGATCAAAATATACTGTACACAACTCTAAAAGAATTAATAAAATATTTTAAAAGAAAAAATATACACCAGAAAGATGCAGTAACTAGCTGATCTTAACCCAAATTCTGAAGGACATCTAAGCCTTATTTTACCTGAATTTTCAAAGTGAATTCTGAACTCATTAAAATTATACAGTTCAACTAAAACTCAGTATAATCCAGAGAAATTCAGAAATCCGGTTCTCATGTTTTGTCATCTTACGTATGATCCAGATGTATATTTTAATAAAATGTCTACCATATTTTTTATTTTTGAACCAAATATAAATGTCTTTTTTTTTTTTTTTTTTTTTGGTGGGGGAGGAGGTGAGAAAGAGAGAGTATGGGTCTCAGACTGGCCTCAAACTTGCCATGTAGCTAAGGGTGACTTTGAACTACTGAGCCTTTTTCCTCTGCCTCCCAAATCCTGGGATTATAGGCATGCATCATTAAACTTAGCTTGTGTGGCGCTGGGGATGGAGCCCAGGACTGGGAATGTTAGGCAAAAGTTCTACCATTGACTACTGTCCATCTCTAAGTATTTATTTAATTTCCTTTCTTTCTTCCTTCTTCCTCTTTCTCTTCTTCCTCTTCCTCCTCCTCTCCTTAAAGACAGACTCTCACTATGTAACACTGGATGGTCTAGAACTGGATAGTCTAAAACTTGCCATATGGACCAGGCTGCCCTCCATTCACCTGCCTCCACCTTCTGAGAGCTGGGATTTAAGGCATGTGTGACCACTCCTGGCCTACCATTTACTTCATAAAAACGTCTTGCCCAGAAATGATGGTGCTCCTAAGCACTCCAGAGGCTAAGAAAGGATACTTCCAAGAATTTGAGACCAGACTGACCTACAACCTAGTTAGTACCAGGCCAGCCTGGAATGCAAGGCAGAGCCAAACAACCATTTCAGGAAGCCATAGTATGCTGGCTAATTTTATGTCAACTTGACACAGGCTGAAGTCATCTGAGGGGGGGACCCCATTTAAGAAAATGCTATGGACTGGGCTGTAGGCAAGCCTTTAAGGCATTTTCTTAATTACTTATTTAAGGGGGAGGCCCTATGCCATTGTGGGCGGTGCCATTCCTGGGCTGGTGGTCCTAGATTCTGTAGGAAAGCAGGCTGAGCAAAGCCATGAGGAGCAAGCCAGTAAGCAGCACCCCTCCATGGCCTCTGCATCAGCTCCTGTTTCCAGGTTCCTGTCCTGTTTGAGATCCTGTTCTGACTTCCTACAATGATGAACAGCTATTTGGAAATGGAAGCCAAATAAACCCTTTTCTCCCCAAGTTGTTTTTGGTTGTGGTGTCTCATCACAGCAATAGAAACTCTGACTGAGACACATAGCCTGAGGAAATCAATCAGGTGCCCTGACTCTGACTCTGAAACCAGCAGCTTCTTACTAGGCTAGTGACTGCAGACATCCATGTTTTAACCTTAGTTATTCAAGGCTCATGAGAAAATTCACTTCTGAACTTGGAAACCATGTAAGTCAGTTTCTTACCGTATCTTCAGGGAATAACTTTCCTTTTTGCTGTTTAATCCTCTGCATTAGATCTCCTCCGTCACAATACTCCATGACAATATACAGACACCCTTCGGCTAAAACAAACAGAAGACGCCTTCAGAAAGCCACAGTTGCTACACTATAAATTCGGGTATATTTAGGGGGATTCATTTACCTTCAAATGACTCCTTAAAGGCAACAATATTGGGGTGCTTCATTTTGGCGAGCAGAACAGCCTCTTTCCTAGAATTCTGTGTATCAGAGAAAGACTGGGGTGGGGGAAACCTTAATTATAAATCCAATACAGTTTAAAGCGAGTATTTTGTATAGCTTTATATGAGACTTTAATGCTACGTGCAAGTTTGCAAATCTACTTCTGCTCAAGGTTTCAAACACTAAAAGTATGTGGTGGTGCTTTTTTGATGATGGTTATTTTGCATGCTGGGCTGACCTCTCATTGGTACATACTTTTTTTTTCTTACACATACCAAATACAAACTAACTTTTACATTTTTCATATGTACTTTTCCGGGTGAAGTAGCTCCTCAGTAAAGTTCCTCCCCAGCAATGCTCACAGTCAGGGGTTTAATCCCCACCACCACCAAAACCAAAACCAAACTAGCCTGAGCATCAGCTGACTAGGATAGCCAGTGTTCTATTGAAAACACTGTATCCTCAAAGAAAAGCAAAGCTTTCGTGTCACTAGGTTGGCTACAAGCATCCTTTCCTTAGTTCCTCAGTCCAGATGGACAAAGACAGATGCAAATTAAGTTTCCCAAACTACTTACTCAAAACATATTCTACAAGGATGAAATTCTAAATGACCTATAATCAAGAAACTACTATGGTGCCTGAGGTCCTGGTTTAAATCCTCAGGGGTGACAAAGGAGGAAGAAAGGAAGAAGGAAGAAGGATGAAGGGAAGAAGGGAATGAGAAGGAAGGGGAGGAAAGAGGGAGAAACTCAAGGATTCTCAGACCAGCAGCGTCAGCATCAAGTGTGAACATGCTGAATATGACTCGCAACCTAGCCAGACCTACATGGAAGTAGACCAGCATACTGTTTCAGCAAGCCTTTCACGGGATTGTGACGCCCCCTTTAGTTTGAAATCAAGACTTCAGTGGGAGCCAGGGGTGGTGGCACACACCCGTAATCCTATCACTTGGAAGGCTGAGGCGGGATGTCTCAAAGGATTAATATTTTTAAAGAGGAAGCAGTGGGAAAATGTCTAGTATTTTTAAAAGCTTGATCACAATATTAAGCAGTGCTCACGGCATGGCTTCTTACACAGGACAATGATGATACACATTAACAAGCAATCCACACGGGAAAACAGACCTTCTGAGCAGGTTCCCTAGGAACCAACCGACGCTCTGTATTTTACCTCTGCTCTTCACTACATTTTATCACAGGCATTGTACCTGACCACTTTCAGCAGGCTGTTCACAATGCCGCTATACAACCGTTACCACGGAGATTAGCCAGGACATTTTGAGTACTTCTCTGTTAATTTTACCAGCCTAAAACCCACATAAAATACATCAAGCTCACGAATACGTAAAGCTCACGAATAAACTGATTACATGTTTACAGGAAGGGTAAATGGCACATCAGAGCCCAAGACCCTTCTCTCTATATACATTAACGCTTACCTTGGGCAGTCTTATTTCCTTCATGGCGAATGTCTGATTGCTGCTTTCCTGCAGAACCAAAAGAGCCCTGCCGAAGGAGCCCTGGCCAATCACTCTCAGGACTGTGTAGTTGTCCATGCCGGGCAGCCAGAGCTGGCCTCCACTCCTACAGCGTCTGCTGGCTCTCCCAAACTATATTAAAAAGACAGAATCATTTGGGAATTCACTCTTAGATGCAGACTTAATTCAAACGTAGCTACACTCACCTTTTAAATCCTGTTGAAAAGCCACGCTTAAAATGTAATTTGCCAAAACAAGGTCTTTCAGGAATGAAGTTAGGGAACATCGCTGATGTTTTTAAAAAGCTTAAAATGTGTAGGTTCAGGCATTTGTGTACTGAGGTAATGTTCTGGTGAAGTGTCCCCTTTCCTGAAGTTTGGGGAGTGAAGAAAAAAAATAAGAAGTATGTGTGTTGTGTTTTAGCAGTGATTTTTAAAAATCTAATCTTATGTCCAAAAACACATGTCTGCCAGCGTCTTAAAAGACACCATCGTGTAAATTACCAATAAAGTTTGACATATGCAAACATAACAAAATCCCCTGCACAGTGAGCATATTCCATATGGACAGCAGTCACAGGAACGAGAGGCCTTGGTGTCATTTATTCATTTGCTTATTTATTCATTTGCTTATTTATTTATTTATTTATTTATTTATTTATTGCATGAAGGTGTGGGTGGAGAGAAGACACACTCCATTTTGGACCCATTGAGCTGGAGTTACTTAGGACTCAAAATGGATATTTAAACACAGTCTGACTTCAGAGTCTCCCCCACAAGAGCAGCAGGATTTTTAATACACTTTTTCTGGCACATAAGCTACACAAGAAGCAATTACACAAGAAGCACAATCTTCGAGAAGGCTCGAGGTAGCTAACGTGTTAGAGCCCCTGGACTACACGGTGGGGTAGAAGTTGTGGGAGTGCGCTACACTTAGAAGTGGTCACAGGAAAAATACTGGCATGGATCGCCTTGATTTTTTTTTTTCACAAAGCTAAATTGTGTTTTTACTTTGTTTGTTTAAACCACTCACGAGTTGTACAACGTAGAGCACAAAACATAATGCAAACACCGCGGATCAAACCCTCCCGGGGCCTGAAAAACTTCTAGTCCGTAGCTGGGGTCATAGCTGGGGTCGGGTGGTGAACATTTGTAATATTAGCACTTAAGAGACAGAGGCAAGATGACTGCCACGGGTTCCAGGCCAGCCAGGGGTTCATGGTGAGACACTGTCTCAAAAACTAACTAAACAAACTATGCCTTCCAGTTTGCTTTTCCCGTCTATCACAGGGTTACCAGGAGACTACAGCAATAAATCCTCAATATAACCAAATCCAAAGCATTGTTTCCAGAAGTGAGGTATTTGAACATACCCAGACACAAGTAACAGACCTATGACACTCGGGCGGCAGAAGATGGTGAATCATAGCCAGGAACCACTGCTAAGTCCAAAGTCAACTCGTTCACACTCCGAGTTCCAGGCCAGCCAGAGCTACAGAGAGGGCCTTGTCCTCCTCTCCCTGTACCCCCGCCCCACCCCCCACCTCCCCAAAAAACCTAGAAGAAAACAACCAAGCCCTTCACACTGACACTTTGTCTTAGTGACATCTGATCTCAATTGCTTTTTTTTTTTCCTGTTTCTGGTGCTTAAGGACTTTTACCTATGCTATCGAAAATGACGACTGCTGAGCAACCACGCTTTCCTTGGCTGAAAGCTCAGGTTTGTACTTTTATTCTCCATGCGCCTAATATTCAGTATCACACCCACAAACCCAGGCCTTATTACACTGGCTGTGGGGAAAGCAGATAGGTTCCTTCCAATGTTTATCAACAAATACGCCTTTAATAAAAATAAATACATCTTTTTAAAAAAGAGCCTAAAGTGATTTGCAAGTGCCCAGAAGCGGGGTCAGAGTCACTGTCCAGGCTTAGGCAGCGATCCCAGGACACACACCCCGGAGAGCCCACCCTTCCCTCCCAGAACACCCATCCTCCCGCAGGGGCTCCGCTGCAGCAGCGCTAGCAGGTCTCCAGCGCGCATGCGCGCCCCGAGCTCCGCGACCCTGGCGCACAGCCGGCGGCGGCTGAGTGCGGGGCACACATTTCTCCGTCGCCCCGCATGGGCGTGCAACAACCGGCGCCTTAGGGCCCCGCCAAGAGATCCCACCGGCTTCTCTCTCCGCGACGGCCAGCCCGCACGGCTCTCCTCACCCACCTCCCAGCAGTGCGCATCGCTTCTTCGCTACGCCCCGGGGCCGGCACTGGGCGGGGCGGGGGCGGGGCCTGGGACGTGGGCGGGGCGTGCCCCTAGTTGTGGGCGGAGGAAACTGTTGCGGTCTGGCCCTAGGCGCTGTTCTCTGAGTAGCCAATCTCTAAAGAGCAGTTTTAAAGCTATTTTGCCACCTTGCAGTAGAATATTGCTAACGCCCAGTCATTTGGATTACTGCTCCAGATTAGGCGGACAGACCACAACCATAAATTTCATAGGGACAACACTGCTAGCATTTACAGTAGGACCCTGGAAAAAATGAAAAACAAAATAATGCATCCCCCAGGAAATCCACATCCCATTCTGAAATGTGTATTTCTTCCCTGAAATAGCAAAAAGTCATTAAGACTCTAGTTGTACCGGGACGTGGTGGTGGTACATGTCTGCAATCCCAGTACTCAGAAGGCCAAAGCAGGAAGATCCAGAACTGGACGCCAGTTTAAATCTACAGAGGAAGTTCCGGGTAGGCGAGCCAGGGCTATGCCTCAAGTGTTAGATTTAGGGGTGCAGAATAAAGGAACAAAAGGCAGGAATGAGACCGAAATCTGACCTCAACTGACGAGTATGTGTTTATTAGTGCAAAAAGGGGCATCGACCTTCAGGAGG
>NW_021605338.1:769706-778083 GCF_004785775.1 Grammomys surdaster | reverse complement strand
TGGGCTGTAGAGAGAGGAAGGTATTATTTGAGGATCGAGTTGGGGGGGTCTCTGGAGAGACCAAGAGAAGGAGAAAGGAGACAAAGGGAGGAGGAGGCCACCTTGAGAGGAATGGCCCATGTGCACCTGGCCAGGAGAAACAGCAAGTAACAAGGGACATGTGGCTGGGGTGTGTCAGTGAGAACAGCTCCAAACCTGCCCAGTCTGGGCTTATAGCTTATAAATAAAATACCAAGACTCCATGTCTTTAATATGGGCTAGCTAGAATGTATAATTCATTTTACAATTTCTACTTCCTATTACCCAGGCCAGAGGTTCTTCCCAGCTGGCGTTCAGCAGTGGCCAGCTTTTCTCTTGTTCCTCTCTTTTCTTTTCCTCAGATATTTTGCTGGTTTTTTTTTTTTCTTCAGTGCTAGGGTTGGAACCCAGAGATTTATATACAGGTGCTCTACCTCTGAAATAGAGCTCCAGTGCTTCCATAGGGCTTTCTTTCTTCCTTCCTTCTTTCCTTCCTTCCTTCCTTCCTTCCTTTCTTTCTTTCTTTCTTTCTTTCTTTTAACTTTTGAAATATCGTATTTTAGTGTAGCTTTACCAACTTCAGGAGAAGCCACAGGCAAACAGCACTCGTTTTTAAAGGCATCTTTGCTCTTTACTCAGTCACAACAATACAGCCGATTGCTGAGGTTCCATCGGTGTGATGGCTAATCTTGGCTGTCAGCCTGACTACATCTGGAATCAGCTGAAACCCCAGCAACTGGGAATGCTGTGAGGAGTTTTCTTGTTTAGATGCTCAGGGGTGAGAAGCCAGGCATATCACAGAAAAGGACATGAAGGAAGCTTTTTGCTTTCTGCCTGGCTGCCCTCACTCTCATTGACAAGTTCCTCTATCCTGCTGCTGAAGGCATCCCTTCCCCAGTATTAGAACTTACCTCTTCAGAATTCCATCGTAGACAGGACCAGCAGCTCCCTAAGAATCCTCCAGGACTCAGCACCAGGTTGAGACTGCTGAGATACAGTCTCATTGACTGAACAATGACCAGATTCTTGGACTTCCCATTGGGAGACAGTTATTGTTGGACTACTTGGAGCACAGCCTGTAATAAGTCATTCGACCAGTTATGGTCTTTAGAAGATCTTAATTAATCCAACCAAACGGTAAATCTGAGGGGGGAGGGGCTGGGGAGATAGCTTGCCTTGCAAATATGAGGACCTAAGTTTTGATGCTTAAAACCCAGTTAGTTTTATGCCTGTAAAATTCACTGTAGTAGGTTCTTCATGTGTCCATAGTTAAGACAAACAAACAAATCTAGAATAAAACAATAAGCCATGGAGATCTCAATACACTGATACAGTAAGGAAACCTTTTGAGATAATGATTTTTTTCAACATGGCAATTTCTCCGAAATTTCCAGATGTACCCACATCAAGAACAGCTTCTCCTCCTCCCTCCCCCCCCCATTTTCATTTCTTTTTGAGATTATAACAAAATCAAACTCTTCCTCCAAACTCTCCCCTCTGTACCTCTTTGCTTGATTTTGGACATGCCAAAGTGTGTGGTGGACAGCCCATGAGGTCTCAAACCTACACGTGAACAGCTTGTTTTTATACACACATATCCCATATGGTGCAATCATCCCATAGTGTTGGGCCGTAAGACAGATTCTTTCCTGAAAGGTCAAAGAAGACTGCTTTCAAAACAGGTCATTGTCAACACAGCTGTCTATAAACTATACACATATGACTGTCATTGGTCAGCTTCTCCTGTGGGTACATGAAACAAGGAACATGCTTCTACGAGGACAGGGTGGGTCGGTCCCAAGGACACAATTATGAAGGTCTGAGAAAGAAAGTGACCCACAGGGATGACCCTACAGAGATCCAGCAAGGCTGGTATTGAAAAGAATCTCACAGAATTCAGAAAGTAAGAGGCTCTGGCAAAAACACTCAGTGGAAGAGTATAACAGAGGGAAAGTACAAGAACTAAATGTACAATATACCCTCGGGTCAGAAGCCCTCTAAAGATGAACAAGAAATGCAAAGGATCTAGAGTAGGCAAGACAACCGTGAAAGAGTACCAAGTTAGAGCAGGAACCTGATTCTGTTGTCAAGAATTATAAAACCATGATAACTGAGACAGTGTGACATAAAACCAAACAACGGAATATAACAGATATCAGAAAGATAACCCTGCCTTATCTGGCCAATTGATGTTTACAGTTTCCAAAAACAACTTTTTAATAAACGGCTGTGGTAACTGAATTTCGACATGTAAAATGCTAACTTGATTTTTACCTCAACTTTATACGAAACAAAACCCGACAACCTCGAGGTGAAACATATACCTGATATAATAAAGGAAACTACAGAACAGACGAAAATACAAGGAAAATGCCTTGACTGGCGAAGGTTTCTTTTTAAAAATTATTTTTGATTTGCATTTTCCTGATGACTAAGGATGTTAAACATTTCTTTAATTGCTTCTCGGCCATTTGAGATTCCTCAGTTGAGAATTCTTTGTTTAGCTCTGTACTCCATTTTTTTTGTTGTTGTTGTTCTTGGTTTTGTTTTTTTGTTTTTTTCGAGACAGAGTTTCTCTGTGTAGTCCTGGCTGTCCTGGAACTCACTCTGTAGACCAGGCTGGCCTCGAACTTAGAAATCTGCCTGCCTCTGCCTCCCAAGTGCTGGGATTAAAGGCGTGCACCACCACCACCCGGCTGTACTCCATTTTTTAAATAGGGTTATTTTATTCTCTGGAGTCTAACTTCTTGAGTTCTTTGCATATTTTGGATGTTAGCCTCTATCAGATGTAGAGTTAGTTGGTAAAGATCTTTTCCCAAGCTGTTGGTTGCCATTTTGTCCTATTGACAGTGTCCTTTGCCTTACAGAAGCTTTTCAAGTTTATGAGATCCCATTTGTCAATTGTTGATCTTAGAACCTAAGCCATTTTCCCCTGTGGCCATGTGTTCAAGGCTCTTCCCCACTTTCTCTTCTGTTAGATTCAGTGTATCTGGTTTTATGTGGAGGTCCTTAATCCGCTTGGACTTGAGCTTTGTACAGGAGATAAGAATGGATCAATTTGCATTCTTCTACATGCTGACCACCAGTTGAACCAGCACTATTTGTTGAAAATGCTGTCTTTTTTCCACTGGATGGTTTTGGCTTCTTTGTCAAAGATCAAGTAACCATAGATGTGTGGGTTCAATTCTGGGTCTTCAATTCTATTCCATTGATCTTCCTGCCTGTCTCTGTACCAATACCATGCAGTTTTTATCACTATTGCTCTGTAGTGCAGCTTGAAGTCAGGGATGGTGATTTCCCCAGAAGTTCTTTTATTGTTAAACATTGTTTATGATACCCTAGGGTTTTTTTTTTTTGTTATTCCAGATGAATTTGAGAGATTCTATCTCACATGAATCAGAATGGCTAAGATCAAAAACTCAGGTGACAGCAGATGCTGGCAAGGATATGGAGAAAGAGGAACACTCATCTATTGTTGGTGGGACTGCAAGCTGAAAAAACCACTTTGGAAATCAATCTGGTGGTTCCAGAGAAAATCAGAAATAATTCTACCTGAAGACTCAGCCATACCACCACTGGGCATATACCCAAAAGATGCTCCAACATATAACAAGGACACATGCTCCACTATGTTCATAGCAGCCTTATTTATAATAGCCAGAAGCTGGAACGAACCCAGATGTCCTTCAACAGAAATACGGATACAGAAAATGTGGTACATTTACACAATGGAGTACTACTCAGCTATTAAAAACAATGAATTCATGAAATTCGTAGGGAAATTGATGGAACTAGAATATATCATCCTTGAGTGAGGTAACCCAGATACAAAAGAACACACATGGTATGTACTCACTGGTAAGTGTGTATTAGCCTCAAAACTCAGAATACCCATGTTACAACTCACAAACCATATGGAGCTTAAGAAGAAGGAAGACCAAATTGTGGATGCTTCAATCCTACATAGAAGGGGGAACAAAATAATCACAAGAGATAGAGGGAGGGAGGGTTCTGGGAGGGAAAGGAGAGGGGGAGGGAGAAAAAAGGGGGGCAGGATCAGGTATTGGAAGGGACAGGAGAGAAGTACAGAGGGGTCAGGAAAGCAAATAAAAATGGAAATATGTAGCAGTGGGGGATGAGGAACTGTGGGTAGCTAGTAGAAAGTCCCAGATGCCAGGGAAGCAAGAGGCTCCCAGGACTCAATGGGGTTGACTTTAGCCGGAATACACAATGAAGAGGAGATACAACCTGTAGCGACCACCTCCAGCTGAGGGTTGGGGCCACCCACACATCTCAAAATTTTTAACCCAGAAATGTTCCTGTCCAAAGGAAAGACAGGGACAAAAAATGGAACAGAGACTAAAAGAAAGGCCATCCAGGGACTGCCTCATCTAGGAATCCATCTCATTTGCAGACACCAAACCCTGACACTATTGTTGATGCCAAGAAGCACTTGCTGACAGGAGCCTGGTATGGCTGTTCCCTGAGAGGTTCTACCAGCACCTGACCACTACAGATGCAGATACAGTCAACCATTGGACTGAGTCCGGGTACCCCAATGGAAGAGCTAGGGGAAGGACTGAAGGAGTTGAAGGGGATGGCAACCCCATAGGAAGAACGGTATCAACTAACTGGACCACCCATAATTCCCAGAGACTAAACCACCAACCAAAGAGTATACATGGAGGGACCCATGGCTCTAGCTGCATATGTAGCAGAAGATGGCCTTATCTGACATCAATGGGAGGGGAGGCCCTTGGTCCTGTGGAGGTTTGATGCCCCAGTGTAGGGGGATACTAGAGTGGTCAGGCGGTAGTGGGTGAGTGGGTGGAGGAGCACCCTCATAGAGGCAAAGGGGAGGGAAGAAAGGGGAGATGGGATGGGGAGGCTGTGGAATGGTAACTGGATATCATTTCAAATGTAAATGAATAAGATTATTAATAAAATTATTTTTATGTGTATGGATACTTTGCCTTCATGTATATCTGCTGCATCAAATGCATGTTTGGTGCCCTCAGAGGGCAGACATCCCTAGTAGAGACTGGTGCCCTTCACTATGGAGAGTAAAGACCAGTATACTTGGAGTTGGTTTATGCCTTGCTTCCGTGTCACCTCCATCTGTCTGGAGCTAATGGTTATTTTTTTAAAGGTGAGAGGGTAGTTGGGTGAGGTTGTTCAACTGGTCAGGGAGCCTGCTGCTAAGACTCATAACCTCAGCTTGATCTCCAAGATCCACATGGTCAAAGGAGCAACTCTCTTTAAGCACTCTCTGACTCCCACAGGCTAGCCCTTACTAGCCTTACTGTGTTCCCCGATCCACACGAACACTCATAAAATAAACAGAATGTAATAAAAATTAGACTAAGACAAAAACCGGAGAAGAGGGTATTACATAATATACTGGCTACATATATATTAAACACAATTCCTGCTGTCAACACTTATTTTGGAAGGACTAAAAAAAAGTCCTCATTTACAGTTTTTAACAAGCATGTCAACAAGCTTGGCAGTGACCGGGGAACAAAGATGCAAGCTAGTGGCCGCCGCTAGGGGGCGCTCCATCACACCGCCTGTCGGTGTCGGGGTGCCCCACCCCCGCCGGCCACCAGGGGGCGCCGCTCGCAGCCAGGGAGCACCGGCGAGCGGCAGAGGCCGGCCGGGTGGCGGCCATGGACCGCTTCGTGTGGACCAGCGGCCTCCTGGAGATCAACGAGACCCTGGTGATCCAGCAGCGCGGGGTGCGCGTCTACGACGGCGAGGAGAAGGTAGGGCAGAGGCCGCCCCGCCCCGCGGGCCCTCGTGCTGGCCAGGGCCTCACCCTCGGCCCTGGGCTGCCGGCCTCGGCCCGCCGCTCTCGCTGCACGGTGGACGGCGGAGCCGGGGCGCGGGCGAGCCGAGGTCTCGGCGGGTCGGAGCCCGGGACAGCCCAGTTCCGCCTTGTGGCGAGCGCGCCACCGGAACGCGGTCCCCACCCTCCTGCTGGACCGGTGATGATTTGTTCTGGGGTGAGCCGGGGTCCCTCGCCCGAAAGGATTTCCGAAGGAGGCAGCCGGGTCCAGCCCCTTGGGGTTTTCTGTTTGCTTTGTAATGACTTTAGGAAGTGGGCTCCAGGCTTCGTTTGTTCTATGAAGTAATGCAGTTAAGCCCTTGCCTTGGAATGTAGGCTTAAATCTTTAAGAGCCAATGCTCGCAGAGAAAACGCCGAATGCAAGTATTCTGTACCTGGAAACCGCTTGCCATCTTGTTCTGAATTAAATGTACGACTTGAAATCAGGAGTGGGAAAAGAGCTCGAGACCCCCCAAAGCACGTTTAGTTTCCAGTTCTCACTTACGGCATTCCGCCTTCCTTGCTGCTGTGGAGATGAAGCCTCCCTCTGTAGTTTGAGTAACACTTATTCCTGATCAATACTTACAGCTAATCCAGGTCCCCTGATTTAGGGTGTTTTCCTGCGGACTGTGCTCCTGTTGCTTTTGAGGCAAGCTCTTATGTGGGACTGCTTCCATAAAGTTTGATTTACTTTTTAAGTAAACTTACATTGTTCTAGGTTTGAGTAGTACATATAAACCAGCCTAACTAGTCTGTCAGGTTGAGATAATAATTCACCGGAGACCCCAAAAGGGAACGCCTGAACAATCTCCACTACAGCAACACCCTTTCACGCTTCCTCTTGCTCCTTGACACAGCCGTGGTGTACACTCTGGTTTGAGCTTTAAATGTATAGCCTAAGCTTTGATTTCAAGAGGAGAAAACGCAATGGTTCTTAGCCAGAACTGTTTGGTCTAAGGGAACATCATCCATTTTCTTTCTTTCTCTTTCTTTCTTTCTTTCTTTCTTTCTTTCTTTCTTTCTTTCTTTCTTTCTTTCTTTTTTCTATTTTTTTTTTTTCGGTTTCTCTGTGTAGTCCTGGCTGTCCTGGGACTCACTCTGTAGACCAGGCTGGCCTCGAACTCAGAAATCCGCCTGCCTCTGCCTCCCAAGTGCTGGGTTTAAAGGCGTGTGCCACCACCGCCCGGCCATCCATTTTCAAGTTAGCATTTGTTTTGGAAATGTGAATTTTTAACTAATTAACGAAAAAAAAAAAAGAGATTCTTAAATTCAGTTGTTTGGTTTTGCATAAATCCGATTAGCCGAGACGTATAAAGTTCGGCCAGGTTACATGCTAGAAGTACTTGAGCATTACTTCTTTTTATTTTAAACATTTTCTTGCCTGTGGATTCCTGTCATGAGTTCCTGACCCTGACATCCTTTCAAGATGGAGTATAAACTGTAAATGGAAAGAAAACCCTTTCCTCCCCAAGTTTCTTTTGGTCTTGGTGTGTATCACAGCAGCACGAACCTAAGTGGGAAAATACCCTTCACGGAGTGCATTTAAGCTGATGGTAGATCTTATCCTTAGAAAAGAATGTTTAAGAAATGTGTATCAAAGTGTCAGTTATTTGTTCTATGTGGGTTTTAGAAGGCGTGTTCCTGTGTAGTCTTGGTTTAACATAAAAAGTGCATATATTTCAGCGTTGCATGAAGTTACATGTGTCAGTGACAAGTTCCTTTGCTTTTTTTTTCCAGACAAATATTGGTTAAGTACAAGTTTTAAAAAAAAAAAGTAAGAAAGAAAAAGAAAGAAATTTGAGATAATCATGAGCTCCACTACCCAGAAGACTTTTGGCATAGTACATAGGTTTGATATAAGCGTGATATGTGAAAAAAAGTACTTTTTAGTGTAATAAAATATCATGGATACCTTACAGTGTTGTTAGCAGAATACATAATTTAACTTCTATTTAAGAATATCCAAAACAGATGCAGATGGATCTCTGTGAGTTCGAGGCCAGCCTGATCTATAGCGTACTTTAGAACAGCCAGGACTACACAGAGAAAGCCTGCCTCAAAAAAACCAGGGTGATGGGGATGAAACAAGGCTGAAAAAGTGGCTCAGTCAGGGAACCTGCCAACAGCAACCTGAGTTTGATCCCCAGGTCTCAGATGCTGGGAGAACCAGTTCCTGAAAGTTGTCCCAACTTTTGGATGTGTGCTACAGCACACGTATCCACATAGATATGTATAACAAACATACAAATATATGTAGTATAAAATGTTCATGGGTTTATAGAATGATGCTTAATAAGGCCCCTAGTAATTACCTATTTAATACGTTTTTTTTTTCCTGTTTAAGAATTTCTTACATCCATATAATGTACTGATTAGATTCCCTCCCCAACTATTCTTTCCCTCTTCTCATTATCACTTTTTCCTCATTTCATGTTCTCTTCTGTCAGCATGTGTATGGTTGAAGGCCATCCACTGGGCTGTAGGCCATCCACTGGGGCTGTAGGGTCATCCACTGGGGCTGTAGGGTCATCC
>NW_021605338.1:753560-769696 GCF_004785775.1 Grammomys surdaster | reverse complement strand
TGTAGGGTCATCCACTGGGGCTGTAGGGTCATCCACTGGGCTGTAGGTCATCCACTGGGCTGTAGGGTCATCCACTGGGGCTGTAGGGCCATCCCGTCTACTGGAACATGGGTCTCTCAGGGGCCTGATCCCTGAAGAAAACTGACTGGCCCTCTGCCAGGAGCATGTTCAGCTAGAAGAAGATTCCCAGCTTCATCATCCCACCCCATCCGTGCTTTGATTTTTGTCTGGGTTATAACAAACATTAAAGCACACGTTCTCAGCCACGTAATTTTAAACTCAGAAGAATTCTGTCATTTGAAATGAACTGAATCCTTACTAAAAATCTTTCTTCATTAGTATGTGGTGTGAGGTAGCCTTGGAAATAGGTCCAGCCTTGTAACTTTAGAGATAACTAAACGCTCCTGGAAGTGATTCAAGCAAGCCTTATATAATGGCAAATTCTGCTCTCTAGTATTTAGGGAAATAGTAACCTCTAGAATGTATACATGTATGAATATGTGTGTGTGTGTGTGTGTGTGTGTGTGTATGCACACTTATTATTTCAACAGAATTGGAAGTATTTAATTTATTTATCTCTTGAATCCTAATTCTAAATTGATTTGTTGTCTAATTTTCAAGAATAATAATCTATGAAATTAAAACCTCTGTCATAAAGACACAATGACATCTTTTTCATGATTGTATAACAGTATTTTTATTTTTTTGTGTTTGAAGTTAAGTAGAGAGAACAGGGTCTTATGTGGCTCAAGCTGGCCTCGAACCTTCTGCTTCTACCTCCCGAGTGATGGGCTCACAGGCATGTGCAGCCATGCCAGTTTTTGTAGTGCTGGGGACCCACCCTGGCTTCATGTGTGCTAGACAGTTTGTCAACAGGTACATCCCCAGCCCACATTAAAGTTTTTAAAATAGTTCAAAAACTTGTTCTAATACTGCTACAGACTCGGTGGCTGAAGCACAGAGGCCTAGGCTCAGAACTTTCTTTCTCACAGTTCTGAGGAGGGAGTGTCCTAGGTAGATGCTGGGAGCTTTGGGGCTTTGGGGCTCCTCTTCTTGCCTTACAGACAACCGCTACCTCACTGTGTGCACCTCAGCCTCTCCTGGTTTCCTGCCTGCAGAGAGAACTTGCATCTGTTGTTCAGACAATGATTCTTCTCTATCACTGAGTCCCTATCCCGTGATATCCAACATAAGCACTTCCCAATGGCTCTAACTCAAAATATCATCTTATTGGGGGCAATAAGCAAACACACACACACACACATACAACCAATATATATGCATATATGTTGTATATATGCATGTATATATATGAATTGAAATGCAGTGTATACTTTATAACTTTTTTTTAATTAAAAAAATTGGTCTAGAGACTATGCCACATTTATTGGCTCTCTGTGTACTTTTCACAATTTTGCTATTTTGAAAGCTGGATGACTAGCCAGGCATGGGGGTACATGCTTTTGATCCCTGGACTTGAGAGGCAGATCTTTGTGAGTTTGAGGCCAGCCTGGTCAACATATCAAGTTCCAGGACAGCTGGGCTACATAGTAAGAATCTGGATGGTTGCTATAGTCGATGACATCCTATCAGATACATTTAAATGCACAGTTGTTTGCTTTATTGAATACTGTGAGTACAGTCTCTGTATTTATTTTCTTTAATACCACCAATGGTAGTACCACCAATGGGGATCTGTCTTAGTTAGGGTTTTACTGCTGTAAACAGACACCATGACCAAGGCAACATTATAAGGACAACATTTACTTGGGGCTGGCTTACAGGTTCAGAGGTTCAGTCCTTTATCATCAACTCGGGAGCATGGCAGCATCCAGGCAGGCATGGTGCAGGAGGAGCTGAGAGTTCTACATCTTCATCTGAAGGCCACTAAGAGAAGATTGGCTTCCACATGGTTAGGAGGAGGATCTCATTGCCTACCCCCACAGTGACATACTTTCTCCAACAAGGCCACACCTCCTAATAGTGCCATTCCCTGGGCCAAACATATTCAAGCCACCACAGGATCCATTTTCCTCTTGATGGAAGGTTTTTTTTTTTTTTCCCCTCTCATTTGCTTTTACAAACATCAGTGGATGGGCCCATCATCTTAGGGATAAATATCTTGTATTTGTGTTTAGTTTAGGTCAGTGAGGTTGGGCATCAAATGGAATGGGCGTGTCCGTCGTTTTTCTCATGATTGCAGGTTGTCCTTTGTCTTGGATGTGAGTCAAAGTTATTTTCTCTAGTCTACCCTCTGTTTTCTCTCTGTCTTCTGTTTCTCTCTCTGCTTCTCTCTCTCTGCTTCTCTCTCTTTCTCTCTCTCTCTCTCTTTCTCTCTCTTTGAATTATTTATTTATTTTATGTATATGAGTGTCCTATAGCTGTCTTCAGACACACCAGAAGAGGGCATCAGATCCCATTACAAATGGTTGTGAGCCACCGTGTGGTTCCTGGGAGTTGAACTCAGGACCTCTGGAAGAACAGTCAGTGCTCTTAACCACTGAGCCATCTCTCCAGCCCTTTGTCTTCTGTATTTGCTGTTCATGGCTTTTGCCATCAGTGGTTTATTGGTGAACATCTGCATATAATTGAGTGGTTTTTTTTTCTCTCTCGGTGCCAATGAGTTTAATGCCTTTCATTCTACAGAACAGGTCTTTCTAAGGTCTTTTCTAACTTGAGATTTTTTTTTTTAATATGTCATTTTCCCTACTTTTTTGAAAATAGTTTTTCATTTTTTCCCTTTTAGATATTGTTTCCTCTAGAATTTGTTGTGGTGAACTGTGCCAAGTATAAGTCACCCCACACAACCCAGGTATCGGGACCAGTGACTGAGTTTTCATCACTGTCCCTTGTTACATGGTGTCTTAGTTAGAGTTTTCCTGTTGTGAACAGACACCATGACCAAGGCAACTCTTCTAAGGACAACATTTAACTGGAGCTGGCTTACAGGTTCAGAGGTTCAGTCCATTATCATCAAGGCAGGAACATGGCAGCGTCCAGGCAGGCATGGTGCAGGAGGAGCTGAGAGTTCTACATCTTCATCTGAAGGCGGCTAGTGGAAGACTGACTTCCAGGCAGCTAGGACAAGGGTATTAAAATCCACATCCACAAGGCCACTCCTCCTAACAGTGCCACTCCTGGGCCAAGCATATACAAACCATCACACATGTTCACATCTATTTCTGGATTTTCTTTTATACAGATATTTTAAAACTCCAATCTCATTGTAAAATCATCCGCTCAGTTTTATAGAACAGAGGAGGTGGGACTGGTGGAGAGAGGTCTCAGCAGATTGACAGCCCAGATTGATCTTCCAGACCAGCCGCTTGCTCCTAGCACACCTCACAGCAGACACTGGCAGTCATGCGCACACGCTCACCTGCACACAGTAAAATAAGTTCTTTAAAAAGGGATCCTTTTCTTGTTTCTCTCTCTTCCCATTTCCTCACCCCTTTCCCAAAATAATCATTGTTAACCATGTACTCACTTTAGACTGCTTTTGGTACTTATATAGAGATTTTTGTCCACACACATAGAAAACACATTTTGTTGAAGAATTTAATTCTGTATAATACATTGCAAATTCCTTTTTTCCCTGCCAGTTCTGTCTTAGCATTCCATGATAATATATATAGCTCTGCCTCGTTATTTGACTTTGGCATGTGTGCTGTACTAAGGATATATTTTATTTAATTACTCCTGGTTATATACCTAGATTATGGATTTTTCATAGCATTTTCCATAATTCTATACTGAATATATATGCATATATGTGCATATATATGCATATGTATGTGTATATATATTACAGAATTATATATATTATGATGTATAGCTTATATTTATGAAGTATATAGCTTTGCTTTTTAATTTGTGATAATCCTCACTCTAAAATGTTTAATAATTTCATATTGTATGCTTAGCGAGTAAGGAAATCTGGGTAATATGGAGTAATACTGACATTTTTATAATGATCTTCTCATTTTAGATAAAATTTGATGCTGGGACTCTTCTTCTTAGTACACACCGGCTGATTTGGAGAGACCAGAAAAATAATGTAAGAGACACTTTCTGCCCAGGGCTTTGTTTAGTTGTCTGTGCATTGGGAGTGTGAATCGGCACTGAACGCCTTGGCCCAGCTGAGTGCTTGCTTCATCACTGAATAACAATCTTAGCTACCCCCATTCAAGATTTTCAGTTTGTTTTCTCTCGTTTGTTTTTGTTTTGAGACAAGATCTTACTCTCTAGCCTACTCTGACCTTGAACTTGCCATATATAGACCAGTTGGGCCTCAAAAGAGATCTATCTACCTCTGCCTCCTGAGGGCAATGTTGCTTAATTCTTACAGCATGGTTCAGTGTAGGGGAGAGAAAGCCTCTCATCAGCTGTGAGGATCCTTAAAAAGATAGTATGTCTTCTGAACAACCCGTCATACCAGGTTACTGGGATGCAGGAGCATTCCTCTGCAGGGATTCTCCTGGCTGCTGAGAAAGCCTTCCCCTGTATCACTCAGGCAGAGAGAGACTCCTCACCCTAATTTTATAGCTTTTAGAGAGAGTGAGGTGTGTGTGTACAGAGCTGATGGCTTCATTTCCAAAGAGTTTTAACTTGAAAGTTACAGCTGTCAGCAGGGTAAGATGTCTAGTCTAGAATCTAAAATAATCTTATCATTATTTTCCTAATTATTCTCCAGCTCCAGCTGTGTTATGGGTTTTCAGTGCACAAGTCTTTGCACCATGTGTGTGTAGTACCTACAGAGGCCACAAGAGGTCTCTGATCTCTTGGAACTGGGGTTACAGAAGGTTGTGAGCTACAGTGTGAGTGCTGGGAATTGAACCCTGGTCTCCTGAAAGAGACCCAGTGCTTTTAACCATTGAGCCATCTCTCCAGCCACTCATCATGAATGCCTAGTACCAAGATGAACTTTAAAGTACCTTTTGGAAGAGTTTTGTAGTAGTACTTTAGTCCGTTCTAAACTCCCCAGAGTGTGCTGCTTCTCTCTAGACCCCCAGCGCCCCCCTACACACGTGCACGCGCACATGGACACTTGCATGCTCGTGAACTCGCCTTATTTTTAATACGTCCTAAGCAGCTCAATGGTTGGGCCACTGCCAAACTTCTGTGTTGCTAACGTCTCCCCTCCCATACTCCTGAATTACTACTTACTAAAATCTATATTCCATCTTTGCTACCCCAGACCCAAGCAGGGAGTCCCCTTAGGGCCGCTCCTCCCTGACTCCTACATGGCTATACATTCTCCAGCTCTATGCCCGATCTTCCTGCCTCCCCATCATGGTGATTCTAAATCCTTCTTCCTGTGGTTTCCTTGTCCTTGCTGGAGAAATCTAAAGTCTCTGTCTCCCTACCCAACCATTGCCGCTACCCGCCAGCAACTTTATTTACCAGTTAGAACCAGCTGAGGGCATGGACCCTCAGCATCTCACACACACACAGGCGTGCAAATTCCTGTGTAATTTTGGGACTCAATTAACATAATGTCAGCAATAAACCAAATCCACAACAGAAGAGTGCAATACCTGGCTTCGTCCTTTAAGAACCATTCTCCCGGGGCTGGAGAGATGGCTCAGCGGTTAAGAGCACTGACTGCTCTTCCAGAGGTCCTGAGTTCAAATCCCAGCAACCACATGGTGGCTCACAACCATCCGTAATGAGAGTCAATGCCCTTTTCTGGTGTGTCTGAAGACAGCTACAGTGTACTCATAAATAAAATAAATAAATTAAAAAAAAAAAAAAAGAACCATTCTCCCCTCTTGAGGGTGATTCTGCCTTCATTAGTCTGTTAATGCTATGGAATCATTTTTCAATTATGTGCAGAAGAAAAATCTTTAGAAGATGATGAGGTGCCCAGAAACTAGATGTCGATAAATTAATTTTGGTGTAACCTTTCAGTTACCATATAAAGAGAACACTTAGGCAGGGAAGGGAAGAGAAGGCTGCAGGGAAGATGGACATGATTGGTAAGTGATGTGTGCACATGTGGAAATGTTAGTGTGAATCTACTGGGACCACCGAGATGGATCAGCCAGTGAAGGCTTCCCTCCAGAGCTACAGGCCTGACCTCTATCCCCAGACAGCACGTGGTAGACCTAGAGAACTCATGTTTACAATTTTGATCACCACACACACACCAGGGGGCTGCAACATCCATGCACATGCATGCTAGTGCACATACATGCAAAATCAACTATAAAAAAAGTGAAACCTATTAATTTGTACAATTAAGCATTAATTAAAAAATTCTTAGACCTATTATATGCCAATCAGTGTAATGATTTAAATTAAATTTAATTTTTTTATTCATTTGTTAATTCTATATAAATTTTAGTGCTCTCTCTACACATACACATGCATGCCAGAAGAGGGCATCAGATCCCATTACAGATGGTTGTGAGCCACCAGATGGGTGTTGGGAATTGAACTCACAACCTCTGGAAGAATAGCCAGTACTCTTAACCACTGAGCCATCTCTCCAGCCCTTAACTTTTTAAAAAAAAAAAAAAAACAAAGTTTTACTGTGAAGACTTTCCTAACCTTCAACTCAAGTGGTCCTTTTTACTCTCCCAAATAACTGGGATTATAGGCATGTGCCTCTACAAATGAACTTATAAAATACTGTAAAGTTTGTAGTTAGTAATAAGAAAGCCACATTAGTATTTTCTCTTGAAATGTATATACATGTGTGCATATCTAAAGTGGGAAATTATAAAGGAATAGAAAAATCACCTGTATAAAATGTACCCCTTAGAATTGTTCTGTTTGGGCTGGAGAGATGGCTCAGTGGTTAAGAGCACTGACTGCTCTTCCAGAGGTCCTGAGTTCAAATCCCAGCAACCACATGATGGCTCACAACCATCTGTAATGCGATTCGATGCCCTCTTCTGGTGTGTCTGAAGACAGCTACAGAGTACTCATATACATAAAATAAATAAATCTTTAAAAAAAAAAAAAAAGAATTGTTCTGTTTTTGTTTTTCATATAAGAAATATTATGTCATTTTTTTCATACAGGTTCATTTTAATTAGAAGCTCGAACAGTACATGATGATGAATTATTTTACATTGGCTATAGATCATATTTTACAAAAGAGATATTCAAAATTTTTTCATAAATTTTACTTGAGAGAGTATACCAACTATAAAAACAAAGGTAGTTATAATTGTTTTATTTTACTTTAAAATGATTTATTATTAGTTTGTTTCTTTACATGTGTGTACTCACGTGTATGTGCATGTGTGCAGATGCCCAGGGACGGCAGAAGAGTGCACTGGAGTCTCTGGAACTAGACTGACAGGCATTAGTTGCCCAACAAAGCTGCTTGGAACTGAACTCTGGTCTTTGCAAGAGAATCAAATACTCTTAACTGCTCAGCCGTGTCTGCAGCCCCATTTACTTTTATTTTTAAAAACAGGGTCTCACTATATATAGCTCAGGCTAAAGTCTGTAACCTCCTGTCTCAGATTTGCAAGTACCGAGGTTACAGATGTATCACCACCTGGGTAGTTACATCTTATTTATTATTGTTATTATTATTATTATTATTATTGTGTGTGTGTGTGTGTGTACCTCTGTGCACACATGGAGGTTAACCAGCAGATGATTAGCTTGCAGACTGGTTCTCTCTTCCACCAGGTGAGTCCCAGGGATGGAACTCAAGTTTAAACTTGGGGGCAGGCACCTCTACCCACTGAGCCATCTTCTTAGTCCTGCACTTGCCTTTAAAACTCTTTTTATGTCTTCCCATGCACAAAATGCCAGCATGGAATATTATTTAAATTCTACTGCCGTTTATTAAGGCGATTGGAAGTGTAGCTGTGGTAGAGCCAGGCAGAGAAGGAACATTTCTTCACGGATTAGGGCATCGTTGGTTTTAAGTACCTCACAGGGAACAGTGCTGTAGCGCTGTTGGACTCCATCTTCTGAGGAGTGTAACGTAGCTCTTTTTCTGTTGGTTTGCTCTTAGGAGTGCTGCATGGCCATTCCCCTGTCTCAGATTGTTTTCATCGAGGAACAGGCGGCTGGAATCGGGAAGAGGTAAGGTCTAAACAGTCTTCATTCACAAAACCATTTCCTGTCACAGTACTGGTCAGTAGGTTCTTTAAGGGTGTGTTTATACCTTGTATCCATTTTGAAGTCTGAATAAAGTAGTAAGGCTTGCTGTAATGTCCTTACGTCAAAATAGGTAGTGTGGCCCTGCTCTTCTGTGTTTCCACAAGCACACTCACCTTTCATGTGTGTGCATTAGTCAGCATTTCACCCAGGAACACCTCATCTGAGGGAAAGAACTATTGATGTTGATAACTTATTGATAACCGCATTCCCTTAGGGTTATTATTCCTTGTTATGGTTCATAGTATCATAGCTGGGTAGGACTATCATTCATAGTGTCATCGCTGGGTAGGACTATGGTTCATAGGATCATTGCTGGGTAGGACTATGGTTCATAGGTTCATAGCTGGATAGGACTATGGTTCATAGGGTCATAGCTGGGTAGGACTATGGTTCATAGGTTCATAGCTGGGTAGGACTATGGTTCATAGGATCATAGTTGGGTAGGACTATGGTTCATAGGATCATAGCTGGGTAGGATTATGGTTTATAGGGTCACAGCTGGGTAGGACTATGGTTCACGGGGTTAGAGCTGGTTAGGACTACAGTTGCTTCCTTAGAATGTCACCTTCTAGAACCATGACCTCTGGGGGAGGCTTTAAAGTCAGAATCATCTTGGATCCTCCAGATCATGTGTCTGAAGTGTGTGGTGTCCTCAGCAATAGGGACTTAACCTCCCACCTCTGAGAGACAACCAAGGGCAAGGGCAATAGCCTAGACTGTCTGAGGAGTCACCAGACAGCCCTGAGCGACCACCCAAAGCAGAACTGCTTACGGCTGGGGTTGGGGTTTTTGTTAGATAGTCTATGGCTCTGGAAGGAAATATTGTCACAATTTTCTCATGACTTTTCAGACATCCTTACTGTTTTTTAGTAACCCCCTTCTATTTTACTTATCTTTTTCTGCATCCCTAATTAAAGCCTCCTGCCCCCCCTCCCCCATCTGTCAGGTTTTCCCTTCACATCAGTAGCCTGCTATTCAAGTACCTTGCCCTCTATTGCCCTCCCCCTCTGTGGTCGCCTTTGCTGTCCTGGTTTCTGTGGTCACTACAGGATACGTCCTTGCAGTACAGAACCTGAAGAGGTTAGGAGCCTCAGATGAGAGCGAGCAGGCCACATTGATTTCTACAATGGCTGCGTGAGATCACGACCCCGACAGCAGTGACCGAGGCTTGCTTTCTCCCCGTGTCGTCTGTACCATCAGTTGTCAGCTGGTTTGTTATCTTTGCCAGTCTCACGGGAGTAGGGACGGAATAAAAGTTGTTTTGATTGCCTTCCCCCAATTGGTAGGGATGATGAACATTTGGGAGGATACTTCTTAGACATTTTTTTTTCTTCTTTTGAGAATCTCTGTTCAGATCCCAAGTGTGTTTTTTGAATGGGTCATTTGTCATCAGAGAAAACAGAGAGAGAGATGGAGATATATAGAGACAGATAGTATACATTCTCTGTCAGATGTATAGCTGACAAAGATTCACTCGAATTCTGTGGGCTTCCTGTTCACACGATTCTTTTTTTTTTATTTTGGTTTTTTTTTTTTTTTTTTGAGACAGAGTCTCTCTGCTTAGCCCTAGATATCCTAGAACTTGCTCTGTAGACCAGGCTGGCCTCAAACTCAGTGGCTCACCTGGCTCTGCCTCCTGAGTCCTAGAATTAAAGGCGTGTCCCACCACTGGCAGATTCCTTAGCTGTGCAGAAACTATTTAGTTATCAATTGTTGGCCTTGATTCCTGCACAAATGGAGTCATACTCAGAGTCCTCTGCTACTCCATGTCATGGAGGGCACTGCCTGTGTTTCTTCCAGAAGTTACTGTGTTACATTTAGGTGTCTGGAGCTAGTTTTCTAACAAGGTGGTAGATATGGATCTAATTTCACACTTTTGCGTGTGGGCATCCGTGTTTCCTGGTATTATTTGTTGAAGATGTTTTCTTTTCTCCAAATTACAGTTTTATTTTTTCTGTTTTTTTTTTTAACATCTTTGTCAACTATTAAATCACTGAAGTTATATGTACTCATGTTTGGGTCTTCGGTTTTGTTCCATTGGTCTACATGTCTGTATTTGGGCCAGTACCATAGTATCTTTATAACTATGGCTCTGTAGTATGTGTTGAGATCTGGAATGGTAACCTTTCCTCTCCAGAAGCCTTTTTTTCCCCTTCAATATTTTTTATTTTTTTGACTCTCTGGGGACTTGTTTGGTTCCATCTGAATTTCAGGGTAGTTTGGTGTTTTTGTTGTTTTGTTTTCTGTTTCAGTGAAGAGTGATGTGTGGGTTTTGGTTGGAATTTTGTTGAATCTGTAAATAGCTTTTGGAAAGATGGTCATTTCCACAGTGTTAGTTCTAGCAATTCATGGACGTGGGATGTCTTTCCTTATTCTAGTGTCTAGATGTGGGGGTTGAGGCAGGGTACAAGGAAGGGCGGATCAGGTGGCCCAGGCTAGACCATGGTGAGGCATGCCTGGTAGTGTATTTAATGTACTGAAGGCGATGCTATTCACAAACATGATAGAAGCTCATCTCCCTAGGTCTGCTGTGTTTTGAGAGTTGTTTTCAGTGTCGGGACTTCTAGGTCGTTGCTGCCTGGGTGGTATTTTCTAACAAACGACACTATAGAATGTTAGCTTTGGATGAGTTTTTACAAAATATCAACCAGCCTGTTTTACAGATAACTTTTCACATGTTCTTTTCCAGTAAGGCAGAATGCTTAGGTAGAAGTCATTACACCCTATAAACTCAGGGGGTGGCTGTGAACTTACTTTAAATTCATTTCTAAAAACCATACTTTTGTTTCATTTATATAGCCAGTAACATTTAGTTCATACTTTTTTTTTTTTAACTTATTGGGGAAAGGGTTTATTAGAGACCGGAACTCGTACAGGGCAGGGGCCTGGAGGCAGGAGCTGGTGCAGAGGCCATCGAGGGTGCTGCCGACTCCCTCTCTCCCGATGCCATGCTCAGCCTGCTTTCTTTCTTTTCTGTTCATATCTTACGAGTTTTATTTTTTCAGGCCTTAATGATCCTGAATATAAATTAGAAAAGAATGTCTTTTAGGAAATTCAGTGTTTTTATATAAATTCAAGAGTCATTTGGAATATAAAAGAAGCTTTAAAAACAGTGCTTGTTGTAGCAGCTCACACTGTCAGTCTCAGCATGCGGAGGTAGAGGCAGGTGGATTTCTGTGTTGGAGGCTAGCCTGGACTACAAGCTAGTTCCAGGTTTGCCAGAACGACACAGTGAGATCCTACCTCAAAACAGTCCATAAATAAGCAAGTAATGAAAAGTTATAAAACACAGAATAAGTGATTTTAAAATGGCCAACATATTTGCTCGTTCATTAGCGCCAAAATAGTGGTCCATCTGCACCCAGCTCCTCCTAACAAAGAGCCCGGTCCAGTCCAGAGCAGTAAGAACTCCTACATCAAACTCTCCTTCAAAGAACATGGCCAGATTGAGGTAAGCTCCCTCGGGAGTGCAGTTGGATTTGAAAGTCTGTGTTGTATGTTACGATGGCAGAAGACAGTATCATGAAGCACACCAGATTCCGTTTAACAAAACAAAACAAAATTTGTGTTTTGATCCTTATCAAAACTGACAAGCAGGAAGGCGTGGTTATATCTGAAGCTCGAAGCCTACCGAGCGGTGGCCCTGCACGGCTGGTGACGTTTTTTAGTGCTTAGTTGATGAACCTGTCATGGGAAGACATTAATTAAGCTGACCTATCTGAAAGCTCACCAGCAGGCAACTGGTGTTGGTTAGCTCCATGCAGAGAATGACTCAAGTAAGGTCCCCCAGCATCAAGGTTTAGAGGACCTAATTAGAAAGTTGCTGGACACTTGTTCTTAAGACAAATGCAATTGAAGTGGCTTTCCCAAAGGTGTTTTCATTATACTGAGAAAATATATTTGATTTTTTTTTTTCGAGCTTAGCCACATTTCATTTTGTCCCTGATTTTGGTTTTATTTTATGTTGGTTTTTTTTTTTTTTTTTGAAACAGAGTATAATGTGGCCCATAGTGGCCTTAAATTTGTTATATAATTGAGGGTAACCTAGAACTAATCCATCTACCAGGATTTTAGGTGTGTGCTTCTGCATCTGGCTTGTCCCTAAATTTTACTTTATATTCTCTGCTGCTTTTCTGGAAAAATGATTGAAAAGTATTCCACATATGTAGGATTGCTTAAAGTGAGGGCGTTCACTTCAGTAGTGCTCACATAGGCGAGAACTGTGCTCTGCATAGAAGGCCAGAGAGAGTGTGTGTGTGTGTGTGTGTGTGTGTGTGTGTGTGTGTGTTTTGATGTCTTTGTTCTTTCTGAAGCTGATCCTAGAAAACAACTTTTGACTTGTTTTGCTGTCTAAAGGTCTAGTCTTGTTCCTGATGACTGAACAGAACCGTGTAGTGAAGGAATGTTTATAACACGTATGTGATGTATGTGATAGTTGCCACTTGACTCAGATCTTTGCATGTGGATTGCAGTTTTACAGGCGTCTATCAGAGGAAATGACACAGAGAAGATGGGAGACGGTACCAGTTTCCCAGTCACTACAAACAAATAAAGGATCCCAGGTATAGTTTTAAAAACTATTTGTAAGTGTAGTATCTTCCTTTTTGTTTGTGTTCCTAAGACAGGGTGACCTAGAACTTGTGCATAGCCCAGCTGGCCCCCATCTTGAAAGGGTCCTCCTACCTGAGCCTCCCAAGTGCTGGAATCATGAGTGTGAGACAGGCTCAGCTGGTAGTGTTTTCATCTCTGTATCTGTGTGCTCCATAAGAAGACTCTGGCCACGTGGTGGTGCACACCTTCAGTCCAAGCATTTGGGAGGCGAAGACTGGCATATCTCTCTGTGTTCAATCAAGGCCAGTCTGGTCTACACAGTGAGTTCCAGGATAGCCAGGGCTACATTGAGAGAGTCTGTCTCAAAAAATAACCAAAAAAAAAAAAAAAAAAAAGAGGAGGAGAAAGAGGAAGAAGAGGAGGAGGAGGAGGAAGAAGAGGAACTCTCTGTGATCACAACATTGTCAAAAACAAAACAGTAGAGTTCTAATTGTAAAAAAATGAATTTTCCTAAAAATGAGTCTGACTCATTTGCTGAACTGTGGACGGGCTCTCAGATGTGAGAAAACAGCTGAAGGACTTACCAGCCACAAGACTTTTATACATTTGATAAACTCTCAAGTATCGAATATACGATAGATCCCCAAAGAATAAAAAATGAATAAGAAATTTAGCTATACCTACAATACAGAGAAAAACATGCATGCCGTTGATTAGTTGATTATAAATTTATTTTTTCCCTTAATATTTGAAGGTTATTATGTGCAACCAGAAAGAAACAAGTGTTTTGAAAGGAAGTGTGATGCAGTTGTATGCCGCTTTCTTTGTGGGTCCTTTCCCACCTTTGAAAACTCAGTGTAGTTTACAAAGGGTTTTGTTTCCTTCCCGTCTTGTATGTTTTATGAGCTACTTGTTTTTTTCTATTTTTTTTTCCCAGCCAGGAAGAGTACGAGCTGTTGGGATTGTAGGTATTGAGAGGAAACTTGAAGAAAAAAGAAAAGAAACCGACAAAAACATTTCTGAGGTAATCTTTAAACATCCTCTTACAGCCTTGATGGTTCCGTTCTGTAATTTGGAATATATTTAGCTTGCCCACAGCTCCGCCGTGGTCTCCCGTTTCCTACAGATCTACCTCAGCTTGGCATACTTCAACACTGTTTTCCCTTCGAGGTTACTCTTCCAGAGAGAGTTTGGAATAGCGAGCTGTTTTCTATTCTTTGATTTCCTTTTTTTCTGAAGGTTGTTGAGATGCTCAAAATAAAGTTCTTAATTTATGAATTATTTCTTTAAAATGAATTATTCCATTTCAAGAAATAAATTGTTTCCATTTTCATGGATTCCTACACCTCAAAGAATTCTCCACAGACAACATATTCTGTGCAGAGCCTGATTTATTTAGGAAATAGTTCTTGTTATCCACACGGTGACTTACGTGAGGAACTGTGGCTACTCTGAGGGCAGACTGGATAGACAGGCAAACTGGTGTATTGACATCAACACACACCTTGTGAAGAGAGAATTTAGGATCCAGAAGGGACCCATGACATGACCTTTACCATCCCTAGAGGTCAAAGAAGACTTGTTAACAACAGGAAGATGGGATCAAAGACCAGAAAGATGAATAGGTGTTGGTGTCACCAGGTAGAAGGGTGGGCTATGCAGAGACCTACAATGTCCATTATGGAGACAGCAAATGCAGACACGTGTGGTCATTCATGAAATGAGTAACTGGCCAGAGCAGTGGCTGCAGGTGATGCAGACCAGCACACAGGCCTCTGTGCCTTTAGACAGGTGCCCTTCCCACACAGTTGAAATGGGAATCTGTGGTGTGAAGGTAGAACGCTCTGTAAACCAGAGGACATAATACTAGGATGGGTGTGTGCTTCTGTCTGGCCTAAGCTTTTCTTTTACATGCCTACCGACACTTTTTATAGTTTACTGATTTTATAGTTTATAATAATAATAGAAATAAAAGCAAGGAATCTTTTGTTAGTGCCTTGTAATTACTTAAAATGTTTTATAGCCAATTCTTTTAAGGAACTGTGATATTTATATTTTTTCATTGATTACAACGGATAAAGGATGTGTTCTTGTACACTCAGGATTTTAGGTTTTTTTCTATGAAAATATACAACAGCGATTTCTCATACTGATTTTACATGTACAAGTAAAATAAATCTGTTAACAATTTGTGCAGTCCATGTAAAAATCCAAGATTGCACCATGTATCTTTGTTCTAGTTTTGGAAACTAGGTTGGTGTGTGATTTAAATGTTAGAATTCACTCAGTTTCATAGCTGGTGCCCAGAGCCTCCCACAAAGGGCTTCCTGCATCTGCTGGCCCTTGCTGATAAGAACCCCATGTCTAAGCCTTTGTTTATCTGAGGAAATTCCTGTGAGGTGTGTGCACATTCCTTTTGTTTTCACTGTTAGCTTAGTGAGATGCCTATTAAGGATCTTACACGACTATTCTTACACTATTCTTTGAGCAAAGGAAAAAAAAAACCTTGCAGGCAGTACTTTCCTGCAGATTCGCATAGCTGATCAGAGTCATGGCCCTGTATGTCAGAGCACAGTGTGGACTGAACTTTCAATTACTGACAGCTCTTAACTGGTTTTCAAAAACACATAGGTATCTATGCACATCACTTAGTTGAGAAATTCTGCAGTCATTTTCAATAACCTGAAATAATTTATTAGAAACGCATCTGATTCAGTTCGAAGAAGCCCTTGGAGTAGACACTTGCTGTGGTGGTTTTGTTTAATCTGTTTGGGTGGCATTTGTATGTTTTTTTGTGTGTAGCCGCCACATGCAAAACTGTAAGTGTCATGGTTTAACATTCGTGGGCTAAGGCTCAGTCAAGTCATACCTGCATTTCGGCCAAAATAATTATGTCAAAAAAAAAAAAAGTGTTTCTGCGCTGAGTATTGTCATTTTCAACCTAGAAATGGTTTGCTACATTTTTTACTGAATGTGTGTCTGTGTCTTTGTGTGTGTGTGTTAGGAACAGCACAACCCAGGACCTCACAGATGCCAGGAAAGCATTCTATCACTGAACCACACCCCAGATCAAGATTTTCTTACGTGTCCCAGAACAATAAATAATAATCTGTGGTTGTAGCTTGAGGAAGTTTACAAGTTCCTTAAAGTAGATTTTTAAAATGAGGTAGATGTATTGCTTATACAATTAATAATAAATTGATATTTGTAAGAAAATTTTTTGTTTGAGTCATTGCTTTGAAACATCCTAATTCCTTAAAATGATTGGATCACAAACCCTATTTCTCATTTCAGGCCTTTGAAGACCTGAGCAAGCTGATGATCAAGGTATGTGTCACGTAGCCACTCACACTCAGTCGTAAGTATATTTTCAGATCTCGAAAGTATATTTTCTTAGAAGGTTCTTCGTCTTTTCTCTATCCAGGCTAAGGAAATGGTGGAGTTATCAAAATCAA
>NW_021605338.1:742447-753460 GCF_004785775.1 Grammomys surdaster | reverse complement strand
AGGCCTTTGAAGACCTGAGCAAGCTGATGATCAAGGCTAAGGAAATGGTGGAGTTATCAAAATCAATCGCTAATAAAATTAAAGAAAAGCAAGGCGACGTCACAGAAGATGAGGTGAGGGAGCTTTTTTTTTTTTTTTTAATCTTTACAGGGTTAGACACTGGATAGAATACAGCGATGTCCTTGAGGTTGACCAGTACTCTTCCCTCCCACTGAGCTATGTCTGTGGCTTCTCACAGTTTTCTGCTTTCTATTTTATTATTATTATCATTATTATTATATTTATCTATCCATCTATTTATCTTTCGGGGCAAGCTGTGCTACAGCATGCATGTAGTGGTCAGAGGACAACCTGTAAGAACTGTTTCTCGCCATTCCATTTTGGAGGTCCTGGGCATCCAGTTCAGGTGTTTAGGTTTGCTGGCAAGCACAGCTGCCCACTGAACCACCTCAATGACCCTGCCTTGTTAGTGTAATGGTTTTATTCCTTGGGTTAGGTGAATGTGCTAAGGGGAAATTAGGTCATACTCTTTTTTTTTTTCTCTCTCTTTTCTTTTTTTTCTAGTTCTACAAGGACTCAAGATTATTTCTTTCTTATAATGTAGAAAATAATGTTATTGAGATGTCTGAAGAGTAGCTGTTTCGTACAAGTCTGTTTCTGATGCCTGCTTTCTTAAGTTTGGCCATAATCTGGTCATATCCATTTCCCCCTTGTAAGTTTTTAGTTTTAGCATTTGGTTAGCATTAAAAATAGCATAATTATTACCTAATTTACCTCTCACACAAAACTTTGAAAATAAACGGTGTGGCAGACTGGGATAGAAGGAAGGAGAATCACAATTTGTTCAAGGGACGACTATGAAGTTCACTGCCTTGTCGTTCACAGCATGGAAACACAGAAGACATGGCTATATAGAGAAATCATGGAGCCTCATTGAGTTTGTGATGAGGAATCTCAAATGTTGTGAGGAGAAGCTAACGTTACAGTCTGCTGATGCATTCCTCTCTTCTCTTACAGACCATCAGGTTTAAGTCGTACTTGCTGAGTATGGGAATAGCCAACCCTGTTACCAGGGAAACCTATGGCTCAGGCACACAGTACCACATGCAGCTGGCCAAACAGCTGGCTGGGATATTACAGGCACCTTTGGAGGTAGGTAAAGCCAAACCCCAGCATACTTTCAAAATTGTGGCAAGTTATTTTCATGTCATCAGAATCTCAAGAGCCTGTTTTTTTTTTTTTCATGGTGTGGCTAACATTAAATGATATTTTTATTCTTTCAGGAATATTAAGTATTATTAACTATTATTATGGCATTCCTTAATTCTATACTTTCTTCCTTTACTAAGTAAAATGAATTAAAACATTAAATACACATTAAGTTTTGTTAGCATTTAACGACCCTTCCTCTGAGAGGCTTCAAGCCACCAGGCTCCTTGGTCCCCAGTACCTTCTGTCTTCTTCTCGGCTCTCATGCAGAGGAATCAGGGAGGTTCTCCAAGACTCTGTCATAGCCTCTGTGCACTTGCCCGCGATGAGGTGGCTCCAGGCTTATCTTCTTATGTCAGTTCACCAACCAGTGTCACAAGGCTGAGAATGTGGCAGAGGCTTGCTCCTTCTCTGCCTCATGTGGCTGTGCCTCATCCCACTCTTCCTGAATTAGCCAATGTCATGCTTGTTGAAGCTCACCCAAATAGTGACACACGTTGCCAGCATTACTCTGGCCTCTTGGGTGCTTCTGGTGCTTATCAGTGTGGCTTCGGTGGCGACACACATGGCCTCTTAAGTTCTCAGATTTTTCTTGATCTGAATCACAAGTCTGCAGTCAGAAAACCTAAGCACACCTTTTGGAACATGGTATACTTCCCTTCTTTTCATTTAAATCATATTAAAGTCCATATATGAAATTTGAAACACTACAAAGTATGTCAGTAAGCTCTCTGGTATATAATAAATACAGCTTTTTAAAGGAAAGCAGTGTTCTAATTTGTGATTTCGCTCAGATTGTGATCTCTGTTAAGAAGTGCTAAGTGCTTGTTGTTCTTTCTGATCTAAACAGGAACGTGGGGGGATAATGTCACTCACAGAGGTGTACTGTTTAGTGAACCGGGCCCGAGGAATGGAGGTAAGAAGAACGTTTTTAGATGACCTTTTACTAAAGCTCCCTTCTCTAGTGAGTACACACTGAGGAAGGGTACATCAGGGCTATTTTCAGAAGCAAAATGGTGAAAGAAAAAAAGGTTGACCTAGGGTCCAAAAAATAGATTATGTTCCTGGTTCTGCCAGTGACCACTGAGCAGCCTTCCACGTTGCACGACACTGTCTTGGACCTTAGTTCTGTTACCTTGAAGTGAGTGATGCCATCAGTTCTATGTTCTGTGTTTGCACTGGATGAATGGAAGCTTTTCTCTGTCTTTGACACAAGCTCAGCTGGACTCGACTTTCTTTGTAGATGGTGCAGAGACAAAGCCCCCTCACTCCTTTGGCTGTGTGTCCGATACAGCTGTGTGTCCGATACAGCTGTTCTTTAGACCCTTAGCCAATCACACCTGGTGCATTGTCCTCTGACACTCTCTCCTGGTCCAGTGATACCCCGCAGTCCAGTGCAGACTTGTGTAAGCAGTCACTTCATATGACTCATGGGTGTCTTTCCAACCTTCTCCCAAGCCCCATGAATGCAGCCGTCCTCATGTCACCAGACACAGGGTTGTCCATCAGCACATGCCACCTGTTTCTTCACTTACCCTCAGTGACTCGGTGACACAGCTACTCTTACTATCCTCGCCTTGAAGATAATTTGGGGATGAGGAAATTAAGGTGTAAGTAATTTGACTGAGGTCGCCTGGAGACAGCGGTTTAACCGGTATTGTACTTAGGCTTGGCTGGCTCCGGAGCCATCCCATGTGACTCATCACTATGCTTGTGTCACCACAGCGCTGATTTATTAAGGCCATGTTATCTAAAACAAAGGCCACTGGTAACTACATGTAACAGGTGTGAATTATAATGCAGAGATAAAATAAGCAAAGGTCAGCATCCATGTCAAAAACGTGTCATTGTTATTATTTATGACAGAGCTGACATGTGAGCCCGGAGCCTTCACACGCTAGGCCAGGGTTCTACTGCTCAGCTACACCCAGCCCTTTTTCTGTCTTGATTTTTATGTGGGTCCTAGAAATTGTGAAGTCGTGGCCTGCACTGTGCTGCTGCAGTGGAGTTTTTGGCTTCTTTCTTTATCCTTTTTGCCTTATGATTGAGTTATCTGCAGTACTGGATAATACTTTTTTTTTTAACTTTATAAAAAATTTTTAATTTTTATTATTAAAAAAATAGCTTGAAAATAAAACATCACATACCAGAATTAACCAGACTCAAAGCCTGCATAACTCAACAAGCTCTCTTGTGGTTAGAATTGACACGCAAACTGAAAGCTATGAGGCTTCAGATGAAATGTTAAATTTTTACTATCAAGGATATTTTATATACTTATCCACCATCAAAACCAAAAATCCGGTGACAGAATTATAACTAGAGAGATAGTTAGCATTTTATCCTCTTTCCTAACTTGTGTCCATCACCTGCTTCGGTTCTTCCTCATCCTGTTAGGTTAGCCTTTCTTGTTCTTTTTCCTCCTGTTATATGGTACCCACATGTGCATTTCTTCACATACACACACACACACACACACACACACACACACATAGAGGCTAGCTTCCACATATAAGAGAGCATGTAGTTTTCTGAGAATGAATGACGTCAATTAATATTTATATATTCTAAGTCCATCCATTTTTCAGCAAATCTTTTACTCTATTTTTCTTTAGAGCTGAATAATATTCCATTTTAGTTCCAACTTAAGTGCACACACACACACACATAAAGTTTCATTATCCACTCCTTTGCTGATGGACAAGTCAGTTGAATTCAGTTCTTTGCTATGGTGAGTAAAGCAGCAATAAACCATGGGGTACAAGTGTCTCATGGAAGATAGGCAGGTCCCTGGGTGTATGCTAGGAGTGAAATGACTGGGCCATATGTCACTGAGTTTTTATCTGATTTGTAATTATTACAGTTATATAGGACCACTCTGTCGATTTTCAGTGTAAACTGGATTTCTTTTCCTCATTAGTTGCTCTCACCAGAAGATCTAGTAAATGCATGCAAGATGCTGGAAGCACTGAAATTGCCTATCAGGTAAAGGAATCCTCTCGGGAATCTTCAACTGTAACCATGGTCCTCCACAGAGCAGACCTGAGAGTCTACCCAAGCTTTACACTGCATGGCAAGCCAAAACGATGGCCTCTGGAGGTTATGTTGTATGTGATCTGAATTCACCTGTACCGCAAGCGTCTGCTGTCCTCTTGCCTTCATTCTATCAGGATGGGTGTGTCCTGGGGCAGATCATATTCACACTCTTGTGATTTCCAAGAGGAAGCTCAGGAACCTTCAGCGGTGCACATGCCCGATTCTGAATTGCCCGTTCCTTCTCCTCAGGCTAATATCACCTCAAACCAGAAAAACCTTCTCATGTAGGTTGTAGCTCATTGTCTTACTGTCTGTTAATTCTGGAATTCTTGAATTCTGTCATGGTTACATGTACCCATTATGGCTTAAACATTGTGTGATTGTCCTCAGGCTCAGGCATACAATCAAACAGAGCACGGCTTGCCTCTCCTTTGTGGTTGAGCATCGTACATGTGTCCACACTTTGTTCTCGCTTCTGTGTTTCCAGGCTCCGGGTGTTTGACAGTGGTGTCATGGTCATTGAGCTTCAGACACACAAGGAAGAGGAAATGGTGGCCTCAGCCCTGGAGACAGTATGTGAATCCCGTTTCTTTCAGTCCTTAGAGCTCGTCACAAAGATCCAAATGCATAGCCACTTGAGAAGCAGGATTTACTGTTGAGTTTACCTTTGCTAAAAAGGCACTCACAGGCTTAGTGGTTTGTGATTGATAAGGACGTGCCCATTTAATCAGCATCCATAGTAAACGTTTTTGAAGTTTCTGTCCCTCTAAACATCATCATCATCATCACCATCACCATCACCATCACCATCACCATCACCATCATCATCATTGAAATAGATTCTTCTCTCATACAACACAGCCCCACCACAGTTTCTCCTCCCTTCCTGCTGCTCTCCCTGCTCTCCTCCTCACTCTTCCCCTCACCAAATCCACTTCCTGTTTCCCTTCAGAAAAGAGCAGGCCTGCAAGACACACCCACCAAAGGCGCTTGCTTTCTTGTTGAAGCTCAGCATTGGGAAGAGGTTCTCAAGTCACACTCTGTCCTGGACCTGATTATAACTCTGTGTGCTCCCACCAGGGCATGTGATGCAGAGTTGACTGTGGTCCTTTGCTAGGTTTTCATTAAGGGCCTCCTTACATCATGAGCAGCTTGGTGGTGTTCTGTAGCCTCCGCTCTGCCTGTTCTGAGTCCATCAACTTCTATAGAATTGATCGCTTCAACTTAGTCCTATGGGACTGAGGAGATGACTCAGTGGTTAAGAACACTTGCTCTCCCCCAGGACCTAGGGTCAGTTCCCAGAACCCTCATGGTAATTCACAGCCAGCCACAACTCCAGTTCTAGGAGATCTGACCCCCTCTTTTGGTCTCTAACGGCACCAGGCACAGATATGGTGTACCTCCATGTAGGCAAAATACTCAGGTTCTTAAGTAAATCTAGAAATAAAAGAGGTTTAGTTTTATAGTGACTATTTGGGTTTTAGGAGAAAATCCAGTAAAACATTTCCTACATGTTCTGACTCTATATTCCTCTAAGTGTCCCAGGTCGATCACACTTGCTTTGTTGGCTTGCCTGTTTGTTCATTTTGGTTTGTTTTGTTTTCTGCTGCGTGGTGCCACTAGGTTTCAGAAAGGGGATCCTTAACTTCCGAAGAGTTTGCCAAACTTGTGGGAATGTCTGTCCTTCTGGCTAAAGAAAGGTAAGGAAGCCCTTGCCCCCTCGCCATGGTATGTGTTGTGTTTCTGAGTGAGCAGATCACTGTGGGGTTTTTTTTTTTTGTTCCCAGGCTGCTTCTTGCAGAGAAGATGGGCCACCTTTGCCGAGACGACTCCGTGGAAGGCTTGCGGTTTTATCCAAATTTATTTATGACACAGAACTAAGAATTTTGTACCTGAAATATTTTTTTGTCAACGTGCTTGCATTTTGCCAAGGTCTCATGACGTTGAGCTAAGAGATAAACCCAAAAAAACCAAGAATTTGTTAGAACTTCACAGTATAATATAAAACTCTGAATCTCTCCCAAAACATGGTCTCAGAAACTTATTTAGGGTACACATAGGAAAATACATAAAAATGAATATGCATTTAAAGTCATGCTATAGCTGTGTAGAACTCCTGGGAAATAACTTGAAACCTGGTGGATATTAATTTGATCCTGAGTTCAGGTCCTTGGAGGAAGAAAAAGTCAAGTTGCATGTTTGGATAGATCAGGTAGTCATTTTGCCATGACTACGCCTCACCGAATTGTAAATGTTTTCCTCTGCATCTAATGTGCCCATCTTTGGGGCAGGCATGAAGGAAGGGGGCAGCTACACTGTGGTTTAAGAACCAACAGCACTGAAATAAAAAAAAAAAAAAATCAAGCTGCAGAAAGCCGTATCAGGCTCTTCCTAGGAGGCATTGGAAGCAGATTTAGGCATGCCTCTACCAGATCAAATAAAATATCTTTGGAAAAGGAGAGGGCTGGCCTAGGATGCAGAGGCCTTGGGCTTTCGACCTACCACCCCTGGGGAAGGAGGGGGTAAGGAAATGTTATGCATTTACTCCTCAGGTTCTTTTTAGTTTTTAAGCGATAATTTCATGAATAGCATTTTTAAAGTCTACAGGAGTATCATTTTATTTACGAAATGTGGACTTTGAAACGGAAGTAAAGAGCTGTATAGACAAGCCCCGAGTTGTAATCCCAGTAGGAGAGTTGGAAAGTTCTGGTTCTGGAAGGGCATGAAGTGCATAGGACCTTAGGAACATATGTGAAGCTAGGCTGTGAGATAGGAAAAGGTTAGCAGATCTCCTTTCTCTTCTCACAGGAAGTCTCAGTACTCAGCCAGAAGCATATTCCTATCATAGGCCAGCCATGTTCCTTTCTTCTGTGCCCTCCATGCCATCCGTTGCTGATAACAGAACCTGGCTAGCACCACCTCCAGATTGCTGGAGCTTTAAGTAGGTTGCCCGACTTCATATGTATAGCATGGTGACATTACCTCAAACTCAGAGCCTGTAGGACAGAAGGTGACCGCCTTTTGGAGACTGAGCTGGAAGTGGGAAGGCGGTAATAGTGTGGCCTTGGAACCACAGGGAGGGACTCGAAGGCATACTCCCTGGGAGTTTGAGGATACTCTGGACAGAGTGGAGGCTACTGCAGATGACCTGTGGAGACGTACCAGTGTCCTCAGCTGCAAACCAGGGAGCTCCACCCTGACACCTTCCTGGAAAGTGACTGTTGCTGCCTCTGTTCTCCAGTGTCATGAGACCGCTGTGGCCATGGCTGCCTTCTTAGTGTGGGTTTTCCAGTCTGTCATTGATGGTGGTGACGTTAGATCTCCCCTAATCACCTCATTCTTTATCTCAGGGTTACTTGAGGGTTAATTCAGAGTTGGCTACCCAAATCTTCTAGGGATTGGGTAGACCAGTGTCGGTTTATTAGTGTGTCTCGACTCTCTCTGGGATGCACATAGTCCATCACATGGGCCTGATGCTCACACACACACACACATACACGCACGAGCACTCACTCACCTTGTCAAACTAAGGTTCTTCAAATCCACAGGTCACTGATAACCTGTTTTAGCACTTGGACTGGTTGTTGAGTTGTAGGGGCTACTGGATCTAGCTCTAATGGTTTGGCATCACCACAGTAAACATACTACATCTGTTTATTCAGTGTGACAGGAGATTAACAAAAATGGAGCAGTCTGATTTGTAGAATGTGGAAAAAAGATGAAGTGACATAAACATACTTTGAAAAAGTCACATTGATTAAAAAGAAGAAGAAGGAGGAGGAGGAGGAGAAGGAGAAGAAACAAACATTGTTTGGGTTTGTTGTTGTTGTTGTGTTGTTTTTAAATCACTGTTTCTGGACCTTGGTTTATCCTTTGGCTCTTCTTTTCTTGCCCAGTGTGTCACTGTGGTCCTTTGGTACTGGCTGTGTTTAAATACAAACCATTCAAGCCCTGGGTGCACAAATGTCCTGCTCTTGGTGCTCATCACTGTCACTTTTGTTTTCCTGACTTTGCTCTTAGGAGCATGGGTATGTAAGTGTATGATAACGAATAGTTTAGTCACTGTCAAGAAAATGAATTTATGCTGTATAACTGAAGGCTGTTGTCAGGGTTAGATGATTCGTATTGATGTATACACAGTAAAATTATTGTAAAATTTTAAACTGATTTTCTTAACTTGATGTTCTTTTTAAAATTTCTGTAAAATACATGAAAGTGATAAATGTTTAGTCACACTAAGTCAATATGGGAATTTTTCTGTTTTATGATTAAGCATTGCTTGCTGGTTGTCTTTGAGATTTTATAATTTAGTTACCTTAAAAAATGGGAGATGAGTTACGAGTTGTTTTATAACTCTTGATTCAGACCTCACTGTGGACCAACCATGTGTGTGCATTCACGTGGATGTATTACCTCATGCCCCTGGTTACCAGACTAAGCTGACCGGGACGTGTGGTCATCATTGCCAGAGGCAAATACTTAAAATGGTTATCTTCTGCACAACAGTCCCTGCACCTTTATTTTGGTACAATGGAGTCACAGCTTGTTCGGTGACTAGGTTTTGAAAACTTACTAAAGTCAAAGTCAAGCACGCTCAGAGGGACTCGGAAGACCTCTTAAATTGCCAGTAGAGTTGCTTCTACGGTCTTACAGTGTGAGTTCTGGGAAATGATACGTAGGTATGCATACAGTAAGCGCAGCATATGATGATGTGTGTGCCAACGGTGGGCTTTTAACAGCACTTGCACGGTTTAGATGTGTATAATGCCCTTTTGACCAATAGCTGTAGTTGGACTTATGTAAATCTGTTGTCAGTCCTATCCTTTGTGATAGACCCAGAGGGCAAGCTTAACAAAGACAGGTTTTCCCAACTTGTTCATGGGAATATTCCAGAGTCAGGACAAGGTCTGCCACACAGTAAGCATTCAACAAAATGATCTTGATACACACACACACACACATGGTTTGGTTAAAAATACGTTATTTTTTTATAATTTATTTTATAATTTTATGTAAGAAACTCTGAGAAGGGTGACCTCATTAGGAAAACAGCCACAGAATCGACTTTCGCTAAAGGTAGAGATTGCAGGTGTATACTGTCACACCTGGTTTAAGGAACCTTATCAATTTTTTTTGTAATTTTTTTCCTTATTTTTATTAGTTCTATGAGAATTTCATACAATGCATTTCGATCATAACCCCCCCCCTTCTCCTACTCCTCCCAGAGCCAACCCCCTCTTTCCCTGCCTTCTGTCTCTCTCTTTAAAAACCCGTCAGGGGCTGTAAACCTTAAAGAAAACTGACTCTCTTCCCAGTAGCTACAGATCGATGGGTAGGACCTCAGCCCAACTCCTGTCACCACGCTGCGGTTTGGGCTGGCTTGAGCTTGTGCAGATCTTGTGCGTCTCAACTGATGTAAATCCATATGTACAACTGCCCTGCCGTATCCAGGAAACACTATTTCCTTATACCCACCCTCTGCCTCTGGCTCCTCCAGCCTTTTAGCCCCCCTTCTCCCCCTTCTCCGTGACCCTGTAACCCTGGGAGGAAGGGATGTGATATAGATGCCATGTTTAGGGCTGAGAATCCCACAGTCTCTTACTCTCTGCACCTTGAACAGTCGTGGGTCTCTGTTAATTGCCATCTACTTCAAAAAGAACCCTCTCTGATGAGGGTTGAGAGATGCACTAATTTACGGGCATCGTGATAAGTCACTAGGAGTACTTTAATACTGTGTCCACTTAGGAGAGTAATAGTAGTAGGCTCTCCCCTGGGGCCTATGACCTGTCTAGCTACAGGTTCTTGACATTGATAACAGTACCAGGTATGGGTTTGAATTTGTAGAGTAGGCTACGTGGTTGTTACTCCCAGGACAGTTGAGCCCCTACTGGACCAGTGGACACACCTTGCCTGGCCAGTAATTCTTAAGCTCTCAGGATTCGAAGTTCAATGAGATTGGTGATTCCTTTTCTCCTCTGGTAGCATGCATAGAACATTCCAGTGTTCTGGATGTAGGGATGAAGCTTCCAAGTGAGTATTTAATGTCTCCGTGTTCTGTGACTCAGGTGTGTGGCAAACACCATAGGATAACCAATGGAAAACCTAGTGCCGAAAACAGGTTACCTCTTTTGGAGTTGTTGTCACATGAGGTCCCATAGACCCCCAAACATGTCCTGTCGCCAGCGGCTGCTCTCTGGAGCCCACTGCCTGGATGCCAGGCTCTGGAGCTTTGGCTGATAATGATAATCTCATCTCAAAGGGAAGAAATTGTCCGGTAAGCTGAAGAGGCAGGCCCACTCATGAAGACAATCCTGTTTCTGGTGTGTGCCTAGGTCTGTCCAGACTTCATTCCTTACTGACTTCCACCCATAGTAGGCTAAATCGTATCAAGCCTTGTACCATCCATCCTGCCATAGAAAAACCCATTTCCTGGATATATAGCTCTGTTTTTAAAGTTTCTAAAAGTTGCTGTCTTCCCTATATATTTAACTCTATTTGGTCTTGTTCTTTTAACATTTGCTTTGAGGCCACAAGGAAATAACCGAGTTTCTTTAAGTTCAAAGATTGCCAGTTGTCATATCCTAGGTGGCTCAGGTTCCAGAACCCTGGCTGGGGAGGAGAGGGAATGAGGAAAGGAGACACATGCATGGATGACACGTACTGTGAAGCATACATGCACAGATAACATGCACTGTGAAATTCACATGCACAGATAACATGCACTGTGTAGCACACATGCACAGATAACATGTACTGTGTAGCACACAT
>NW_021605338.1:712907-742437 GCF_004785775.1 Grammomys surdaster | reverse complement strand
CACATGCACAGATAACATGCACTGTGTAGCACACATGCACAGGTAACATGTACTGTGAAGCTGGGATCAGCTGGAGCTCTGTGACCACTGCTACCCTCACAGCCCAGAACCTCAGAATGTTTCTTAGCACAGGAGCAGGGGTTAGCTACTCCGTCTCATCTCTTACCCCTCAGGAGGAGGGAGCTGCAGCAGCTGGTCTCTGTGCACACCGATCAGTTATTCATAAATACTCATATTCGGGCTCCTGAGGAGAGCTTTGCCGTTCCTCTTGAGCCTGACGTATGGGTAACAGCTTTGCCAATTTATAACAGGCCAGTTGACTTCGGAGTCATGGACAGGCTGTGCCCATGTCAGAACACATTCACTGAGGACCTCTCTACAGCCAACCATGTGGCACTTCCTTTGACTCCTCACTGTCCGACATCATCGAATGCACACTTGTAAGTGTTAAATTCACTAAGTGACTTTTAGCTTAACAGGTTCCTCCTTCCAGGAGGCTTGTCAACCAGCTCGGCTTGTCTGAGATCTGCCCTGCCTTACTCAAATTCTAAGGCATGAGCCATACCCACGACATAAGAGGCACTCCTGAAAAGTCAGATTGCTCACACATAAGATCCTGATTTCACAAGCTGTTATTACAGGGTGAAAATTGGGTCATCTACATTCTCCCTTGTGTCCTGGTGTGAAATAGTTGATTTCCAGACCATTGCTTATTAAAATAAAGAACATTTGTATACAGGTGGTTATTAAGTATATAAAGTTTATAATTGCACAGGTGACCAGAATATTGCTGACTCACAAAGAGAGTTCAGTGAGGAAGGGTTAGATCCTTGGGCCCTGCACAGGCTAGGTTAAGTGTACTCTTTCACTAAGCTATCTCTTCCTAGCCAGGACTCAGTGTATGGTAAAAGCCAGTCTGAGTTCAGTACTGAGGTCACACCACTGTCCCTCAGAAAGCTTTTGCTTCCTCTTATGTTACCTTTATTTCAGAAAACATGTTTATCATGTTTGTCTCATACACATACAGGATTTTTGTTGGTGTTTCTCCAACACCACGACCAAAAGCAGTATGGGAAGAAAAGGGCTTATTTCAGTATGGTCCATCACTGAGGTAAATCAGAGGAGGAACCTAGAGGCAGGAGCTGATGTGAAGGCCATAGAGGGGTGCTGCTTATTGGCTTGCTCCCCCTGGCTTGGTCAGCCTGCTGTTTCACAGCACCCAGGACCATCTGTCCAGGGATGGCCCCACCCACAATGGGCGGGCCCTCCTCCATCAATCACTAGTTAAAGAAATGAGCCTCCGACTTGCCTATAGTGTGATTTTTTTTTTTTATGGAAGTATTTTTAAAATTGAGGTTTTAGATGACTCTAGCTTGTGTCGGGGTGACATAAAACTAGCCAGGATAGTCGGTTTGTCAGGAATTATAATTAACATAAAAATGATGAGACGTCTCAATAAAGCTTAAAATGCATGTAAGATTTAAGTTTCACAACCAAAGGAAGATTTCTTTTTTTTTTTTTTTTTTTGGTGTGAGTGTATTTGGGAAGGTTAATACAGAGCAAGTTGCCTTTTATGTGTTCCTGAATCCCCACAAAACTTTAAGTATTATATACCTTTGTGGGATTGAGCAACTCAGGGCTTCCTGGGATCATCAAGTGTGGCGGTAAGACTTTACCTGCTGAACTCTCCACAGGCCCTTCCATTGAGATTATTTTATTTTATTTTATTTTATTTTATTTTATTTTATTTTATTTTTTGTTTTCGAAGCCAATAGTCCCAGAAACTATCTGATGCTCGTATACCAGGCACGTATTTGAAAGGACTCCTACGTGAGCTGATGAATGAATGACAGAGCAGATCTTTTTGACAGCAGTGAGAACGGATGACAGCCCGAGCTTCCTCGATGTCTTGGCTGATTAGATCATAGAAAAACTTGAACTTTGATGACATCTAAGTGACCGTACTGTCTTTTAAGATCAACGTTCTGCAAATGGCATATTTCAAAACTTGAGGTGAATTTTACAAGCAAACCATTAGCTCCCCCTCACCGACTTGCTAAGCAAGAGCTCCGCTGCAGATCGATCTGCATTGCCTCACCCACTGTCTGCTTCCAGAAACAGGCTCTCGTTTATACAGTCCCGGCTGACCAGATACGTGAAATCCTGTTTCCCCAGTTGCTGGAATACAGGCATGTGCCCCACATCCAACTCTTAAGTCTCACGGGTTTGACACAAGCACAGTAAATCCATGCAACTCAGTCCTAACATGCTCTCTCCTCCAGAGTTTCCTGGTACCGCTTGCTGGGCGCTGGCCGTCTAGAGTCTGCTCTGGTTTCTCTTACTGAATTTGTCTGTTAAGTGGTTGTTTGTTATACTCAAAAGAAAGCTCATTGCACATCGCAGGATGACAAGCACAGCTGTTAAACCATGTGGAATGTAGCCTCCCGTTCTTTCAGAAAGAAAATACTCGCAGAATAGACTTTTTTAAATGTTTGTTTTTAATGGAATTAACCAAGGTTTGCTCCAGAGGAAGAGAAAGGAAAGCGCACTTTACCTGAAATATAGTCCTTTGAAAACTCCAGTGTCATTTGGGGGAGCGAGTTTACAGATTACCCATGCCATTTTAGTGGCTCTTCTTGTAACGCCGCCCCAAAGAAAATGACCTGGGGGAGAAGTGAGTGGTTTAAGGGCGAGTCTGCTGGCTTTCCCTTTAAGCGCTGAGTCTTTGCAGCGGGGTGGTGGACTGTGGGTGTAAATACGTGCTGCACTGGCAGCGACCACACCTCCTCCTCCTCCTCCTCCAGGGCCTCTGGACCCAGAGTTTCCTGCAGGTTTCCTGTCGGGTGGCTGCAGGGCAAGCGAGGGCCGGGCTGGAAAGGAAGATGCGCTGCCCAGGAGTGGGGGCGGGAGGACCTCTTGCGCTTGACCCCCGCCCTCTGAGAGCCCGCCTTGGGGCGTGGTCCCGGCAGCCTGGGAGGGTGCCCGAGCTCTGGACCCGGGAGTGCAGCTGCGGGACAGGAGATGCTCGATCAGTCACCCTGTGGCCACTGAGGCTTCCCTCTCATTTCCGCCGTGCCAGCCAGACCCGACCAGAGAGGTAAGGATCCGAAGCGCAGGTGGCCCACGACCAGGGCAGGCACCTGGCGCGGGCGTGGCCGAAGGACGGGACTCACACAGGCAGGAGTTCAATTGGGACCTTTGGAAAGTCAGCGTTGCGACATACGATTGTGACTTTCCCAGAAAGAAGTCTTTCTGGGATACTAACAATAAGCAATGACCTCAGTACGAGTTTTATGCTGTCTGACTACCTCTGGGCTGGGTTTGCACGCGTGAACTTGAGGCGCCTTTGGAAAGTGAGTTGGTGGGAGAGCAGGGCTTCACATGGAAGCGCCACCCAGCCAGCCATCGGGACAGGGAAAACTTACTCACCAGCGCAGCTCTGGGATCGGGGATTTCCTCCTAACAAACATTATTCCTAGATATACACTGAAGCCTTGCTTGTAAAATCACTTTGTTTCTCCTTCTATTCTTTTATTCCCCTCCTTTTATTCTTTAACGGTGTCCTGTGGATATAAATTAATTTCTCTTTGTTGGCGGCTATGAAACATTTACTTAGCTGCTTTCTGAAAAGCACAGCTTTAAGGGGAGATGATGCTGTTAACCACTGAGAATATCCACACACACTTTTCTCCGCTTTCTCGGCTGGGGCTTTTACAGTTTATCTCTAAACCTTTGTGTGATGCCTCTTAGCTCCAGAGGTTCAAATGCAGCGTCTCTCACAATCTGGGCAAGCCCTCTACCGCTGACCTAAAACCCAGGCCCTATACAAGTATTTCAAACATCTTGAAAACGTTCCCAACTTCTTCTTATTTTCTTAAAATGATTCTCACACTAAACCTTCTACTCAGCAACTACTCAGGGAACTGGGGACACGGTGAAAAAAAACCGTAATGATCAGGTAGCGCCCCTCCCATTTTAGAGGCTTTATTATAATTATTATCATAACGCATGTCGTGATGTTCAGGTAGACTGCGTTCTATAATTCCATCTCTGTTCGGCTCTAAGTACAGATCGTCACACAAGTCTGTATTTAACCACCCATCTTCATAAGCAAGAAAATGTAATCACAGAATCAGTTATGAGAAAGAGGTTTAAGAAGAATATTATCTCAGGGAAGCAAGCCATGTGAGAAAGCTGAGCTCATCTTTCCAGAGATTGCTGCTAGCTGGGATTTTATTATGTTGCCCAGGCTAGCCTCAGACTCCTAGGCTCAAGCCGTCCTCCTGTCTCAGATTTGGGAGGGAACTACAGGTGCTGGGGTGCACGGGATGCTTCCCCTGTGTCTCTCATCTGCAGTCTTCAGCCATGTTCCCGAACCAAATTTGAGGTAATGATTAGATCAAATCCATGACAAGTTCCACTAGAACAGAATTTTCTCTTTTGGTGTGCTGAGAAGGGAAGGGAGCCCAGTCATCTGCATAATTAAACCAGCTTCTCTTCCAGGAAGTGCAGTTTCCTTTGTTCTACCAGCTCTTACAGAACAAAAGCTAAGAGAGACTCACCAGTTTCCTCCCCACTGAGTGGTGGCCTGTTTCAATCAGCCTGCTTTCTCTGTTAATTCTGTCTTCCTATCAGAAGGTATGGAGTCTGTGTTTGCAAAGTTCTATGTGAGGCAGAGATGCACCTCAGTGGTAGAGCGCTTTCCTGGACTGGATGAGGCCACAGGGAAATGGTTATCTATGAATAACAAGGGACCGTAAGCATTAAGAAAACATATGTTTAGTTATGTTTATTAGAACAGTTTGCTAGAGTCTAGTAAAAAAAAACTACCCTTAACTGACAAGACTTATTGTGTAGTATTCTGGTATTTCTACCAAAGTACAGTATCCCTTCGGACAATTCACCGGGAACCACAGGCCAGTAAGGTCTTCCCCTGCCCACCTACATGGTCTGGGAAGGTTGCTGCATGAATCAGCCATCCCCTGATGCATATCAGCACCAAGTGTTGGAAGACTGACAGGAGCTGGTAATTTTTATTTGTCTGTTTTCTCCTTAGACTACCCAAACAAGAAAAGCAGGGCCAGATGGAGCTCACATTACGTTGTAATAAACTGAGTAGCTATTGTTTTGGGTTTTTTTTTCTCATTTTTTTTTAAAAATTAAAAACATATTTCTTTTATTGAAAATAGATAATTTTTTCCTCATACAATGTATTCTGATTACAGTTTCCTCTTTCCCTGCTCCTCCCAGTTCCTCCCCACCTCCCCTCCCATGCATAGCTACACCCTTTCTGTCTCATGTTAGAAAACAGGCAACTAAGGAATGATAATACAACAACATGCAGTAAGATAAACCAACAAGCATCAGAATACGACAAAATAGCCAAACAAGAAAAAGAGCCAAAGAAAAATCACAAGAAATACATATAGCCAAAGACACACATTCACATACAAAGGGATTCTATCAGAACTGAAAACCAGAAGAATCACAATATATATCCAAAAGACCTGTATCTATGAATAAAGGTTAAAAAGATAGCCATGCTGGGCAGTGGTGGCACACGCCTTTAATCCCAGCACTCAGGAGGCAGAGCCAGGTGGATTTCTGAGTTTGAGGCCAGCCTGGTCTACAGAATGAGTTCCAGGACAGCCAGGGCTATACAGAAAAACCCTGTCTCAAAAAAAAAAAAAGATACCCATTACTTAACATAATGAAACAAAGAACTTCCAAAGGTCACATTCACTGAGTTCATTTTGTGTTGGCCATCTACTGCTGGGCAGAGGGCCTCACCCTTAAAGTGTGTTTTGTTTCCCTAGTGAGATTCCTTTGGAGAAAACTAAATTTTCATTTGCAAACGGTCATCAATTGGAGATAGCTTCTGAGTTAGGGATGGAGACTTGTGTTCACTTCTCTCAGCTCTAGGATTCACTTGATGCCGACCTGTGCAGACCCTGCGCATACTGCCTCCATCTCTGTGAGTTCCCATGGACACCAGCCCTGTTGTGTCTAGAAGGCCTCGATTCCTTGCTGTTCCCCATCTGCTCTGTCTTTCTAGTCTTTCCGTCTCCTCATTCTCAGTTCCCTGAGCCCCGAGGGGAGGGATTTGATGGTGACATTGGTGACATCCCATTTAAGACTGAGTGTTCCAAGGTCTCCCACTTTCTGCATAAAAATAATTTTATCATACCATATATTTTAATCATATTCTTTCTCTCCCCCAAGCTTCTCTGACTTTTCTCCCTAACCACCTTCATGTTCTTTTTCTGCCTCTCAAAAAAACAAACAAACAAACAAAAAAACCAAACATCAAAACAAACAAGCAAAAAATAAGTGATAAAAAATTTACCAAAACAAAAAGCACACACAATCCACGGAGTTCATTTTGTTTTGGCCAGCTACCCGTGAGCAACAGTAGGTCAGTCCTCGAGTATGGCTGATATACCCAGTGACACTCCAGCAGAGCAAACCTGATTTTCCCTCTCCCAGCAGATATTAATTGCTAATAGCATCTTGGTTAGGGGGGAGACTTTGTGTCCACTTTTGTCTGGTTTGGACTTTTGCAGGTCTTGTGAATGACCTCACAGTCTCTGTGAGTTCACGTGTGTCAGCCCTGTTTGAAAGACACGGTTTCCTTGGAGCTGCCACCTCTGGCTCTTACAATCTTTCCGGCTCTTCTTCCACATAGATCCCTGAGCCTTGAGGGGAAGGATCTGATGATGACATCCATTTAAGGCTGAGTGCTTCAAAGTCTCTCACTCTTTGCCCATTGCCCAGCTGTGAGGCTCAGTGTTAATTTTCTGATGGGAGCGAGCAAGGCACTGATTGTGGGTTCAGCAATATTTCATTAGGAGTGATTCTATTGCTAGGTTTCTTCAGCAGAATGATAGGTTTCCCCCCAAGACTTATGACCAATCATTCAGCCTGATCATTTCCAACCCCATCCACTTACCTGCAAATACCATTTTACTTAAAAGTTAATAATATCCCATCATGTAGATTTACTACATTTTCATTATGTATTCATCAGCTGATGGATGTGCAGGCTGTTTCTAATTTCTGGCTATTATGAATGAAAGCAGTAGTGAACACAGACAAACAAGTACCATGGAAATAAAATGCAGGGTCTTGCCTTATTTTGGGTTCCTATTACTCTGATGAAACACCATAATCAAAAGCAAGCTGGGCAAGAAAGGGTTTATGTGAGTTATGTCTCCACTTCCTTAGTTGATCAATGACGGAAGTCAGAGCAGGAACTCAAACAGGGCAGGAACATGGAGGCAGGAGTCGATGCAGAGGCCATTGGTAGTGCTGCTTCCTGGATTGTTTCTCATGGCTTGCTTGGTCTGCTTTCTTATAGGACCCAGAATTACCGGCCCAGGGATGACACCACTCACAATGGGCAGGGCCCCCCCCTTCCATCACTAATGCCCTAAGGCTGGATTTTATGGAGTTTTTTTTTTCCAACTAAGGTTCCCTCCTTTCAGATGACTCTAGCTTGTATCAGGTTGACATAAAACTAGCCAGCACACATTCTTGGGGCATATGCTCAAGAGTGGTATAGCTAGATCTTCTGTGGATTTTTGAGGAACCTCCACACTGATTTCCATAGTGACCTTACCAGTTCCCACTCCCACTGGCAGGCAGTGAGTGTTCCCCTTTCCCTGCACCCTGGCCAGCGTGTGCTGTCATTTGTTTTATTAATCTTGGCCATTCTGACTGAGGTAAAATGCAATCCCAAAGTAGTTTTAATTTGCATTCTTTGATGGCTAAGGATGCTGAACATTTTTAAAGGCATTTTCTGAGCCATTTGTATTTCATTTTTAGAGAACTTTCAGTTTAGTCCTATACCCCATTTTTAATTGGATTATTTGTTTTCTTGATTAGTTTCTTGAGTTCTTTGAATATTCTAGACGCTAGCCATCTGTAAGATGTAGAATGGGCAAACATTTCTCTGAATTCTGTAGTCTGATGCTTGGTTCAAATGATGGCATACAGAAGCTTTGTGGTCATTTATTGATTGTTAGTCTTCTGACATTTAATAAAAATTACACACTGTTAAAAAAAAAGACAGCATCTTCAACAAACAGTGCTGGTCAGACTGGGTGTTGGCATGTAGAAGGATGAAAATTATCTCCATTATCTATCACTCTGCACAAAGCTCGACTTCAAATGGATCAAAGACCTCAACATAAGGCCAGAAACGCTAGCTCTGATGGAAGCAAAAGGGGATGAATGGTCTTGAACTAATTGGCACAGGAAAGAACTGAGCAGGACACTGATAGCATAGGCACTAAGACCAACAATAAATGGGGCCCCAGAAGTGAAAAAGCTTCTGGACTCTGTCGTAGTGACGGCTTTACTGCTGTGAGCAGACATCATGACCAAGGCAACTCTTATAAGGACAACATTTAATTGGGGCTGGCTCACAGGTTCAGTGTTTCAATGCGTTATCGTCAAGACAGAAACATGGCAGCATCCAGGCAGGCATGGTGCAGGAGGAGCTGAGAGTTCTACATCTTCATATGAAGGCTGCTAGCAGAATACTGGCTTCCACACAGCTAGGATGAGGGTCTTAAAGCCCACGCCCACAGTGAGACACCTACTCCAACAAGCCCACACCTTCTAATAGTGCCACTCCCTGGGCCAAACATTCAAACCATCGATGATACCATCATTTGAGCAAGGCAGCAGCCTACGGAACAGGAAAAGATCTTTACCAGTTATATGTCTATAGAGAGTTAGTATCTAGAATTTATAAAGAACTTTTAAAAAATGAGAAAATAACCAAGTAAAAAAAAGAGGCACAGAACCAACCACAAATTTCTCAGAAGATGAAACACAGCAACCGAGAAATAATTTTTAAAATGTTCAACATCCTTAGCCAACAAGTTCCTCAGGAAGCTGGGAATTGTTCAACCCCAAGATCCAGGGCATATCCAAAGGACTCTGCCTAGAGAGACGCTTCCTCATCCATGTTCATTGCTGTTCTACTCATAATAGGCAGAAATTGGAAATAGTCTACATCTCCATCCACTGATGAATGGATCATGAAACACAGTACATTTAAACAAGGAGTATTTGTTAACTATGTTTTTAAAATGGAATATCTGTTAAAATCTGTGATTTTGACATTTAAAGATAAATGGATAGATCTAGAAAAAAGTCATCTCGAGTGAGTTAATCCAGACCTGAAAAGACAAATATTATATGTTTTCTTTTATACAGCACTGATAGGTTGTAAGCCTTCGGAATGTGTGCAACAGTCTCACTAACCACAGAGGTTAGGTGCCTCCGTATTTAATCCTCCTCTAGTTTTCCCTTTATCCCTGCAGAAATGTCTTCTAGTTCCTCTTTCTGGGGAGAGTGGGGTAAAGGGAGAAACATGTGAAGGACACTTGAAAAAGTGACATGGAGACCTAATACCGTAGAAGCTTCCCAAATATAGACATATATGAGGACTATAAACGGATGCACTGACAATAGGGGAGACGATGCCCAGCTAGAGAGCTTACACCATCAGGTAAAACCTCAAGTGCCAGGACTGAGTTCAATCTTGTTGGCCAACCCAAAATAAACTCAATGGTATTTTTGTGGACTTTTTGTTCTCTTTTGCTTTGCTTTGGCATTTTTTTTCTGTCTTGTTGGTCTCCTGTGTGCTTGTTTTGTTTTTTGATTTTGTTTTCCAAAGAGGGGAAAAAGAACATAAAGATGGGTGAGTGAGGGAGTGAGTGAGTGAGGGAGTGAGTGAGTGAGTGAGTGAGTAGGGAGGATCTGGGAGGAGTTGGGGGAGTGAAAAACATGATCAAAAGAAAACATGGGAAAAAGAAAACATTAGAAAGAGAAAAAAGCAGCGGTCCTGTTCAGACAGCCCTTTCCTTGACCCCACTTTTGCTTCTCTCAGATGCAGGTTTTTGGCCTTACGTTGAGGTCCTTGATCCATTTCGAGTTGAGTTTTGTGTAGAATAATAAATATGGATCTACCGGCTTTCTTGCACATGCAGCTGCCCAGTATGACCAGACCCATTTGTTGAAGATGCTGACTTTTTTTCCCCAGTGTGTTTCTAGCTTCTTTATCAAAAATCAGGTGTTCATACATGTGTGGATTTATGTCTGGATCTTCTATTTGATTCATTGACCAACATGTCTGTCTTTATGCAAATGACATTCTGGTTATTATTACTACAGATCAGTAATAGAACTTGGATCAGGAGTGGTGATATTTCCGCAGTTCTTTTTTTTGTTGTTGTTCAGGGTGGTTTTAGGTATCCTGTTTTGTTTTGTTTTTTTGTTTGTTTGTTTGTTTGGTTGGTTGGTTAGTTGGTTGGTTTATGTGTGTGTGTTTCCACATAAACTTTAAGATGTTTTTTTCAATTTTTGTGAAAGATTATGTTGGAATTTTAATGATGTTTGCATTGAATCCGTAGATTGCTTCTGGTAGGATGGCCATTTTCACAACATTAATACCACCATGAACATGGGAGATCTGTGTCCATCTTCTGATATCTTCTTCAGTTTATTCTTTCAATGTCTTAAAGGTTTTGCTATATAAGTCTTCCACTTCCTTGGCTAGCGTTATCCCAAGATATTTTATTTGAGGGAGGGGGCCGTTGTGAAAGGTATTGTTTTCTGTATTTTTTTCTCAGTGTGTGTGTTGTTTGTATGTATATTTTATACATATTATATTTATATGTGTGCTGGCTAGTTTTGAGTCAGCTTTACACAAGCTAGAGTTATCTGAAAGGAAGGCACATCAATTGAGAAAATGCCTTCATAAGATCCTGCTGTAAGGCATTTTCTTAATTAGTAGTTGATGAAGAAGGCCCAGGCCATTGTGAGTGGGCCATCCCTAGGTTCAAGGTCCTGTGTGTTATAAGAAACAGGCTGAGTAAACAATGAGGACCAAGCCAGTAAGCAGTACCCTTCCATGGTTTCTGCATCAGCTCCTGTCTCTAGGTTCCTGCCCTGTCTCAGTTCTTGTTCTGACTTCCTTTGATGGTGAACTATGATGTGGAAATGTACCTTTCCTCTCCAGCTTGCTTTTGATCATGGTGTTTCATCACAGTGATAGTACCCCCGACTAAGACAATATATGATATATACTATATATATTATATATATCTATGTCTTGTGTGTAAATTTTGTGCCCTACTATCTTGCTGAATGTGTTTATCAGCTGTAGGAATTTTCTGGTGGAATCTTTAGGGTTTTTTACTTATAGAATCAAACTAAATAATGATACTGCAATTCCTTCCTTTCCTCTTTGTATTTTCTTGAGATCCTGCAGTTGTCTTACAGCTCTAGCTAAGACTTCAAGTACAGTATTAAACAGGAATAGAGAAAGTAGACAGCTTTGTCTTTCTTTTTCTCGGTTTTGTGGAAATGCTTTATGTTTTTCTCTGTTTAGTCAGATGCTAGCTAAGGGATTATGGTATTTTGCCTTTATTATGTTGAGGTATATCACTTGAAATGTGTCTTGTTGTAGATATCTGTCATAGTTAGGGTTTTACTGCTGTGAACAGACACCATGACCAAGTCAACTCTTATAGACAACATTTAATTGGGGCTGGCTTACAGGTGCAGAGGTTCAGTCCATTAACATCAAGGCAGGAGCAAGGCAACATCCAGGCAGGCATGGTGAAGGAGAACCTGAGATTACAACATCTTGTTCCAAAGACAAACAGAAGAATGGCTTCCAGGAAGCTAGGAGGAGGGTCTTGAAGCCCATCCCCACAGTGGCATATTTCCTCCAACAAGGCAACACCTATTCCAACAAGGCCACACTTTATAATAATGCCACTCCCTGGGCCAAGCATATTCAAACCACTGCAATATCTGATCTTGACTTTTTCAAATGCTGCTCCAGTCTTTGATTGCTGTTGTACCAATCTGTATCCCCATCTTGTATGACAGTTGTGGGGTCCTAGAGTCTCACCGAGTGTGGTGGTTATAGGTTCTCCCCAGGAGAGAGCAGTTCTGCAGGTTCTAAAGATGGGATAGGAGGGATGGATGAAAGGGGTGGCAGAACTATGGGAATCCTGGGTATACAGCAGGAGGCTGAGTCCCAAGGAGATGGAGTGGGCTGGGAGGTGGGACCCAGGCTGGCAGATAGTGACAGGTCTAAGAGCACTCTGTATGTGAGGAGCAGGTCATAGCTGAGCTGAGTCCCAGACAAGTGTCCTGAGTATCTTTTTAAGGGAACTCAACATTTGGACAGAGCTCATAGGGATCAAGGAACAGAGCAACCATTGTCATTATAATACACGAACTTGCAAGCAAAGGTTAATAACCCGTTTGTGGGATCCACGTGAGGAGGATTTGGGTATACATAGTACAATATTAAATGAAAATTTGGAGACTTTTATTAAATCGATCAGTGTGAAATGCCAAACATATAATCAGTGTGAAAGTATGCCACCCAGGTTAGCTATTAGCCTTGATACAGTTAAGCAAGTAACAGACTTTTCACTAAAGGGTATGCTACACAGGTTCAAGCTGGGGGTGTTCTGTTGGCATGGAGCATGCTCGAATGTTCTAGACTAGGTAGTTATAGGCCTTCGCTCCAAGGAAAGTTAGTGTCTCCTCTGTCTTTCTTCTAGTGCCTCCTAGAAAGTTTGACTTTTTAGAATGGCTTTTCCATTTAAAAAATGGTTATTTTTAAATTTGTGAATGTTTTTCTGTGTGTCTACTTGAGTGCATGCCACATGTGTGCAGGTGTCTTGAAAGCCCAGAAGAGGAGCGTAAGTGACACATGTGTTGTGAGCTGCTCAACTTGGGTGCTAGAAACCAACCTCTGATCCTCTTGGAAAACGTAGGAATCACTCTTAACCACAGCCAGCCAGCCAGTCCCTGGCTTTGTGGCTTTGTGAACAAATGCCGTTTGTGGGTTTTATGGTTCTATGAATCATAGATTCTTCAATTTTAGGTTTCTAATTTCAGGTGCTTTTGGGGGAAAAAAAAATCCCACAATTTTGGTGTGAGAAAGGCCATGAGGAGACCACAGGCCGGGGATCTTCCTGATCAGAATGAAACCCATGTTGAAAGACTTTTCAAATCTCTTGCTGGTGGTGCTCTGTGACTATGGTGAGTATGGTGGAAATACATCCAGCTATTGGTATCCATGGGAACCAAAGGCACTGTGGTTGCTTACCCTGCATGGGAGAGGTGGAGTGGATCAATTGAACTCTCTCGAAGCCACAGCCTTGGTGCCCTGGTCTCTCTGGAAGTACTGTACCCTGGGGATTTTGCCTAATTGATTCAAATTTCAATTTAAATGTATTTTCAACTAATAAAACTTCACTACTATTAAGCAAATGAAAACAAACATATTACGTTTTGGTCTCCCTCCCTTCTCTTTTCTGCTGGAGGTGAGTCCTGCTATGTAACCCCTGTAATGTACTATATATACTTCCTGATCACTGGGCTAAAGGTGTATGCCATCATGTCTGGCAAAAAAAGATATTTCCATAAGTTTTTTTACCCTTTCATATCTACTGGATGTAGATGAAATCTATCATTCTGGCTTATCCAGTTGTGAGTGCATACACATGTTTTTATGAATATACCAGTTACTTTAAATTCTGTAATATGTAGGAGAAAGGGAAATGAGGGAACAGAAGAAGCAAACAAAGCAAAGCACCAATTAGTGTGGTTTTAGGATGTAGTAGGACCAGATTGTAGCTTTCAGAATGAGAGTCTTCTCATCCATACAAACAGGAATTCTGGGGTACGGTGGCAAGTTCTTCCTCCAGTTCACACCTTCTGTTCTCTACTGTGATCCATCCACTGTGGTTTTTTTTGTTGTTGTTGTTCTTTTTCAGTTGGACATGCATGTTGCTTTCATAAATTGACTCCCATTAAATCAGAATCTGATCAGCCTTACTGATAATCTCTGTCATTTCTAATAGACTCTGGATCATTGGGCATGATGCCTGCTTGTGTTCCTAGCATTTGGGATGTCGAAGCAGGAGAATTGCTATATGAAACCCTAGCTCTAAACAAAGCAATCCCACTGGGCTATAGGCAAGCCTGTACATCATTTTCTTGATTAATGATAGACCATTATGAGTGGTGTCAAACCCGGGCAAGTGCTGGTCCAGAGTTCTATAATAAAGCAGGCTGAGCAAGCCATGAGAAGCAAGCCAGTAAGCAAGACCCCTCCATGGCCTCTGCATCAGCTCCTGCCTCCAGGTTCCTGGGTTGCATTCCTGCCCCGACTTCTCTCAGCGATGGACTGTGATGTACCTACTTATTTCAGAAATGTTCATGCTATTATGGGTGACTAATGAAGAATAAATAAATAGCATCTCTCATCCACCTAAAAATTCCCATTTCACCCCAGCAGAAAACACTGGGTTCTTTTACTGGTAAAAATTCCTAAGTGCTTACCTTGAATATCAGACAATAATAACTTGGAAAAGAAGTTAAGCAACTTACATTCTAAGTACTCTGGAGCAGTTTTTATTATGCCCACTTAAATCAAACTTTCTCTAACTATTGTATATTTTCCCTCCAACTAATACCTAAACACCAGAATTAGTTATTCAGTAATGAGCCGAAATAAATTCTTCTCTCCCGAAGGTGTTATTGGCTATGATGTTTTTATGACAACTACAGAAACTCGGTAATTAATACATTAATGGACTGACATGTGCCTTTTTATCTTAAGATGCACTAGAGAACCACCCTGCCCCCTTCAAATTTAAATTAAAATGATTTTAATGGGGCTGGAGAAATGGTTCAGCAGTTAATAGCAAGTAAGAAGACTCGAGCTATGTTATCAGCATCTGTGTTATGTGGCTCAAAACCACCTGTAACTCCAACTTCAGGAGGGAATCTAATGTGTCTGGCCTCTCTAGGCACCTATACATACATTCATACATACATACATGCATACATACATACATACATACATACATGCATACATACATACATGCGTACATACATACATACATGCATACATACACACATACATTCATACATGCATGCATACATACATGCATACATACATGCATGCATACATTCATACATACATTCATACATACATTCATACATGCATACATGAATGCATACATATGTACATACATTCATACATACATACATATGTTCATACATACATGCATACATACGTACATACATACATGCATACATACATACATACATTCATACATACATGCATGCATACATGTATACATGCATAATACATACATTCATACATTCATACATGCATACATTCATAATTCATACATACATACATGCATACATACATACATACATACATACATTCTCTCTTCTCTCTTGAACTCTCACTCACACACACTTAGATATTTTTTGAAAGAAACTCTTGAAAATTTCTTTTGCCTCTGAATTCCTTGTCTAGTCTGTGACAAGTGTGGGAGCCTCTTTGGTCACTAGTGCGCACCTCCCTCAACTCACATTGTCTACAGGTACAAGAGAATATTCTTCACCTTCTGTTTTTCCTAAATAGACAAAACAAAACAAAGCAAATGTTATCCTGTTATGACGTTCAAGTGAGTATGATCAAGTATTCAAATCTATCCGAGTTTTATTTATCTTATTTCAGTCTCTAGGAGGAAACGGATGAGGTGCTGACTGATCTTTGTGTTGATATATTCATGGGCTGACTCTCGTAAGCATTGATGAAACACAGACAAGGGGAGTTTAAAGATGGCAAGTGCAAACAAAAATACACGAGCCTCTTTAGACATGTGCAGTGTGCTATGTTTATATTATATGTGGATGGGTATATACAGTAAGAATAATAAATTTTTAATTATAAAACTTTTTTTTTCAAACCAAATAGGGGTCCTGGAAGTTCTTTCATTACAGAATAATGTCTTACCCCGACGTGAACCAGCTGATTGTTGCATTGCCAAATTCTGCCTGCTTTGATATGTATTTGGATCCTGTTCAGAAAAGAAACAAAGATTCTTATGTGTCTGCATTCTTTGTACCATTTCAGCTGCTTTGCTGGGCCTCTTTTTTAAAGATATGGTTGATCATAACTGAATGGTACTTGGGAAATTAATAGTCATCTTTCCTATTAATGCCAGTACCGGTTGATGTCATGTCATTAAAGTTGCCAAGGATATGCCTAGTTATTTCAGAAATGTTCATGCTATTATGGGTGATCAATGAAAAAATAATAGCATCTCTTGTCCACCTGAAAATTCTCTCTTCAACAAAGTGGTGAACCCTGGTCTTTTACTGGTAAAAATTTTTGAATACTTATCTTGAATGTTGGACAACAATTACTTTGAAGAGAAGTTAAGTATCTTACATTTAAAATTATCTAGAGTAGTTTGAATTGAACTATTTAGATCAAACATTCTCTAACTGCTGTCTATTTTCCCACATACCTAAACACCAGAAAAGCGACTAAAATAAGAAATGTGAAGGACTGAGAATTGTCAGTTGTTCTTTTATCTTCACTGTCATTTACCGCAGTTAGAAGTGAATACTGTGACTTCAGAGTACCTATCACTACTCACTGTTTTAAGTATAAGGGTGAGGAGAGACCAGAGGGCATAGAAAAGGACAAACCGGGTACTCAACCTCTTAGGGGCTGTGTGTCATTCTATAACATCCTTGGCATGGTTGCACAGTCTCTGGTGTCTGAAAAAAGCTATTTTTGTTGTATCACTCATCGTCCTGCTCAAATGCATCCTTTAAAATCCAATTTTGACCATTCGTTTCCTTTCAGTCCTTGGAGAAGCCGAATACCTCCTCTTACGAGAGCCAGTCCATGTGGCGCTGAGCGACAGAACGGTGTCAGTGGGTTTCCACTACCTCAATGACGTCAACGCAACACTGAGGAATGTGTCTGTCATGCTGTGGGAGGCCAACACCAATAGGACTCTTACCACAAAGTACCTCCTGACCAACCAGGCCCAGGGAACACTCCAGTTCGAATGCTTCCACTTCAAGGAGGCTGGTGACTATTGGTTTGTAATGATCCCGGAAGTGACAGACAATGGCACGCAAGTTCCCCTCTGGGAGAAAAGTGCCTTTCTGAAGGTAGAATGGCCTGTCTTTCACATCGACTTAAATAGGACAGCCAAGGCCACAGAAGGCACCTTCCAAGTGGGCGTTTTTACCTCCCAACCGCTCTGTCTGTTTCCTGTGGACAAGCCAGACTTGCTGGTGGATGTTATTTTCACTGACAGTCTTCCCGAGGCAAGAACAAGTTTAGGACAGCCTCTGGAGATCAGAGCCAGCAAAAGGACAAAACTCACTCAAGGTCAGTGGGTCGAGTTTGGCTGTGCACCCATAGGGGTGGAGGCCTATGTTACGGTGATGCTGAGGCTGTTGGGTCAAGACTCAGTCATTACTTCTACGGGACCTATTGACTTGGCCCAAAAATTTGGATATAAATTGATGATGGCACCGGAAGTCACTTGTGAGTCCGTGCTGGAGGTGACGGTACTGCCACCTCCTTGTGTCTTCGTCCAAGGAGTGCTGGCTGTTTACAAAGAGGCCCCCAAACACCCGGAGGAGAGGACTTTCCAGATGGCTGAAAACAGGCTGCCCCTGGGAGAGAGGAGAACGGTGTTTAACTGCACTCTGTTTGATGTAGGGAAGAACAAATACTGCTTTAACTTTGGAATTTTGAAGAAAACCCATTCTTCTGCAAAGGAATGCATGCTAATTCAGAGAAATATAGGTTGGTATTGAGGTTTCCTGGCCTTTAAAAAAAAAAAATCAAATCAGTGCCTTCATGTAATCAAAATTGATAAGATCTAGGTGAGCCATGGTATTCATGATTCATTCATCCTTTAGGTGATGTCAATTAGTGTTATTGTCTTTTTTTTTTTCCTGAAAAATTAAGAGCATAGTCGTCTTTCAGTTTCTGTGGGAGATTGGTTTGGGGATCCAGAGATAACAACATTGCCTAGTATTCATATAAAACCAACATACCACTTCCTGTAAACCTCAAGTTGTCTCTAGGTTATGTGTAAACCATGTAGTCCTGTGTAAGTAGTTGTTATTCCACACTGTTTCCAGAACGATAACAAGAATAGAGTCTGGACACGTTCAGTACAGATGGGGTATTTTTCCTGAAGGCTTTCTATCCATAGCTAGTTGAGTCTGTGGGTATGGATTGTGGGATAGGTAAGAGGCCGGGGGAACTATACAAGTAACCATGGTAATCAGATGCACATCACCCCTCTAGGTTTTCTCTTTCCCTCCAAAACTACTAATGGTCAGTAGCTCTTCAGCTAGCAATGGAGGCTCATGACCCCCCCCCCCCCCACACTCCATGGTGATCTCATTCAGGCAGCCACAGCTGCTGTGGTTCCTGAGTGCAGGGGTCATGCCACATCCAAAAGATACTGTCTCACTCCTGTTCTCAACTTACGGTTCCTACAGCTTTTAGTCCCTTCTATCAGGATGGCCTTTGACCCTTGGGGGTGATGCTATAGTTTCTTTTATTGAAAACAGATATTTTTTTTCTTATAATATACTCTGATTATGGTTTCCCTCTCCCTACTCCTCCCAGTTCTTCCCCTTCTCCCCTCCCATCCAGAGCCACACCCTTTCTGTCTCTCATTAGAAAACAAACATGCATTCAAGGAATGATAATAATAAAATAACATATTGTAAAACAAAACCAAACAAATTGGAACAGAAAAAAAAAAACAGAAAAAAGAGCCAAAGAAAAAGACTAAGACGCACAGATGCCCGTGCAAAGGAATCCCATTAAAACATAAAACTGAAAGCCAGACAAAGAACATGTAAGGTTAAAAAAAAATCCCAACTTAACATTATGAAACAAAGACCTTCCAAAGATGCCATTGAGTTCATTTTGGGTTAACTGTCTACTGGTGGGCATGGGGCCAGAGAGACTCCCTTGGAGAAAACTGATTTTCTATTTGCACATGGATGTCAATTGAGATAGCTTCTGGGTTAGGGATGGGGATGTGTTCACTTCTCTCAGCTCTGAGACTCCATCTGGTGCAGACCCCTGCAGGATCTGTGCATGCTGCCCCAGTCTCAGAGTTCATATGCACATCTGTCCTGCTGTGTTCCTTGTCTTCTGTCTGCCCTGGCTCTTTCCATTTCCGCTTCTGCAAAGTCCATAGCTCTGTGAGGAGGAATTTGATGGAGACATTCTGTTTAGGGCTGAGTGTTCCGCGTTATCTCACTCTTTGCGTATCGTCTGGCTGTGGGTCTCTGTGTTTGTTCCCATCTGCTGCAGGAGGAAGTGTCTCTGATGACTGAACAACGCACTGAACTATGAGCAGGGCAGAATGTCATTAGTAGTCAGTTTATTGCTACAATCCTTCTCCCGGCTCCCCACGCCCCTCACTCCCAGGTTCCTGACCTATCTAGTCTCAAGTTCTTGGTGACAGCATAAGATATGGTTTCCATCTCACTGAGTGAACCTTAAATCAAATAAGATACTGGTTGGTTCGTCCCAAAAATCTTGTGCCACTGTCACACAGCAGATCTTACAGGCAGATCACCATTGTAGATCGGAGGTTTTGTAGCTCTGTTGGTGTTTGCCTTTCTCCTTTGGTAATGTGCAAGGTTCTTTCTAGCGCCATGAACTCTAACTAGTCTGTATGGGTGAAAACCTGGGAGCCATCAACATAGGGATCCCTGGGCCTTGCTGGTCAGACAGTTTAGCCTAATCAAGATGACCCAAGACCTGGTGAGAAATCATATCTCAAACAAACAAACAAACAAACAAACAAAAGTAGGTGGCTCCTGAGAAATGAGTCCCCAGGTTTTCACATGGATGCTGGGGAGAGGGCCCCAGGTAGCAGCACTTTACTCATAATCCCCCCCCCCACCAGCCTCCTCACTGCAAATCCTGTGAGTCACTGATCACTGAATTTCTTGTTAATTGAAAATGGAATAACGTGTTTATTTCTGTCTCCTTTTCTAAATATGTCTTAGGACCCTAGGATATGGTACATTTTGGTTGTTGCCAAAAGGGACTCACAGTCTTTACGTGATTAGTTTGTTCCTGGTACTGTCCTCAGTGCCTTTTGTAAATATTAGCCTGTTCTGGCCTTATAATCCTGTAGCTTAGGCTCATTGTAGTGTCACTTTTAGAGATGAGGAAATAAAGGCACAGTGATTTGCTCAGGATGTTTGAAAGAAGAGTAAGAACACCAAGCTGCGGGGACTGGGGATCTAGCTCAGTAGCGGCATCTGCCCTGGGTTCTGTTCCCAGCACCAGGAGACAAGCAAAAAGCAGAAGTTAAGCAGACAGTTTGACGAATAGCTTTTACCACTCTCCTGCATCACCTTCCGTACTGTCAATTCCTACAGAAGACAACAAAAAGTTTCAGCTTGGTGTTTTACTTCCTTGCTCATCCTGGACTATGAGGCCCTCGTGGAAGACCTATAACTGTTTCTAAGTCCAATGGCTGGGGGCAAGGCAGGGAACATAATTTGGTCAATAGAAGTGAGCCTTGCTCTGTGCAAAGAAAATCTACCTGCTTTTCCCAGGCATCCCTGGTTCTCACTAAAGTCTGTGGGGTTTTCTTCTAAGCATGTTTTGTTTAGTTACCTTGGTCCCTGGAGCACAGTGTCTTACAAAGGTCAGTATTTCATCAGCTTTGGTCCTTCAGATGGCCTTAGAAACAAGAACACTTTTTCCTTATCACATACCAGACAAATTTTGCTCACTCAGAATTGATTTCTCTTGTGATGGTTGGAAAGGCATTTTACCTGGCCAAAGAAGTTTAAGTATGTATATATCTGTGGACATCTAAAGAGGACCAAATGAAATAACCCCTCATTCACAAAGAACAGCTACTTGGAACAGTGGTCATCTTGCTCTTCATGTATGGTCTATATGAATTCCCATGTTAGAGAATGTTCTTCAAGGTTGTTTAATATTTTCAGGTATCTGAAACATAAGGCATTTAAATATTTGTCTGGGTAAGTTTGAGCATTGCTTTAGTTGAGCTAAGCTAATTCCTATTTAGCTATTTCTATTTAGAAATAGATTAAAAAAAGATCTGGATGGTGGTGGCGCATGCCTTTAATTCCAGCACTCAGGAGGCAGAGGCAGGCAGATCTCTGAGTTTGAGGCCAGCCTGGTCTACAGAACTGGTTCTGGAACGGCCAGGGCTACACAGAGAAACCCTGTGTCTCAAAAAACCAAAAACCAAACCAAACCTAGTTTAAATGTTTATTTTTTGTTGGAACTTTGAGCCATGCCTTTGCTTTCAAGGGGAACAGCACGTCATCTGTATGGTAGATGTCAGTGTGTGTCACACATATGTGTGAGGGCTGGTGGTTTTATCACAAGGCACCTCCTTCCGGAGACTTCCTCTCTCTCCATCTTCTTGTTGTTCTTGATCTAGGGTCTCTTATTGAACCTGATGCTCAGGTTCAGCTGGGGTGACTGACCAGGTTGCTCTCAGGATTTGCCCACTCCTACCAATGCCGGTGTCAGAGTTACAGGCAGAGGTACCATGCCTGGCTTTTACGTGGGCACTGAGGATGGATTCGGATTCAGGCCCATTAAGCCCCAAACACAACCTTTTAAAATGAGATATACTTTTTTAAACATTAAGATTCGTGTTTTTGTTTTTGTTTTTTTCTAGACAGGGTTTCTCTGTGTAGCCCTGGCTGTCCTGGAACTCACTCTGTAGACCAGACTAGCCTCAAACTCTCAAACTCAGAAATCCACCTGCCTCTGCCTCCCAAGTGCTGGGATTAAAGGCGTGTGCCATCACTGCCCGGCAAGATTCATGTTTTTATCAAAATAGATTTCTCTGGTTCCCACGAAGGGAATTGTCAGTTTTATCTCACAAATGACTTTTATATATTTAGAGAAGTTATTCTTACGTTTACAAACATTTAAACATATTTTTAAAACAGCATCTAGCTGGGTCATGGTTTTGTTTTGTTTTTAATTCAACTTAACAAGCTCGGGCTTTTCGTTGGTATGCTTAGAGAAACAAGAGGATTATTGTCCTTCCTAACTCTCCATTTCGTGGTCTCAACCATGAACTGGAGAAAAGGATCAATCAACTGTACGCAGATCGACTCTTCTATCAGATTGTATAGTAACAGAATTCCCAGTAGATTTTTAGAGGAGAAATCACATGAGGTAAACACAGAGAGACTTTCACGGGAGATTCCCAGAGCTTTACAGGCACGAGACGTTCAGTGAATGAACTGCTCAGAAGCCTGGCCCACAAAGCCTAGTCATTGTTCTTCCCCGGGACTGGACGCTCTGCAGTGTAAGCCGAGAGGCACAGAACCAATATTGTGTTCAGCTGGACCTCTGTATGGAATATCATTACGACATCTCAGTTGGATGTTGGTCCACACTGCTCGTTTATAAAGGCTCATACTCTTGTGAAAAAAAAAATCCTCAGAGACTTAATTACCTTAACGAACTCAGATTCCATGACTCACTCCTTGGCTCCTCCAAGATGGCACCTGCCCTACACATTTTCCTTGTGTTTTTGTAATGCTTTGTTTACCTGAGGTCGGGTCGGAAGCTTTCGTCCATGGTACCTGAAGAGACATTCCTATATGGAGGATTTGTAGTGCTGGAGTGATCTGATAGATACTGGGGTTGAGTGGGTACAGAGAGAGAAGAGTTTGGATGACTTTTTTGTTTGTTTGTGGCTTTGTGTGTTTTTTTGTTTGTTTTTTGTTTTTGTTTTTGTTTTTCCCGAGACAGGGTTTCTCTGTGTAGTCCTGGCTATCCTGGTACTCACTCTGTAGACCAGGCTGGCCTCAAACTCAGAAATCCACCTGCCTCTGCCTCCCAAGTGCTGGGACTAAAGGCGTGCGCCACCACTGCCCAGCATGGATGACTTTTCAATAAGAAATAAGTTATTATGTGTGGCAGTGATTTCGTATCTGCTTCTAAGAGAAGTTTGAATTTATCAACAGCTTTATCTGGAGGATATAGCTCAATGGTAGAGCTGTTACCTAGCAGGCCAGGGGCTCTGGGTTGCATGTCCCAGGACTGCAGAAGTGGGAAGGAAGCTGTCTGGGGAAGGTTTGTGTGTATTTTGAAGTTCTGTTTATACATGGCTCTGCCTTTAGGATTGGTAAGAGTAAACTGACTCATTTGTCCGGCGATGTTCCTCTGTATCCAGGTACTATCTCAGGCTCTACAGACAGTTTTGTCTTTTGTTTATATAGAAAATCGTTTCCTTTCAGTGATCACAAGGTGTATTTTCTTCTACATTTTTACTTTTTTTAAATTAAATGATTTATTTATTTTATGTATATGAGTACACCATTGCTCTCTTCGGACACACCAAAAGAGAGCATCAGACCCCATTGCAGATGGTTGTGAGCTACCATGTGATTGCTGGGAATTGTGATTGCTGGGAATTAAACTCAGGACTTCTGGAAGAGCAGTCAGTGAGTAGTCTTAGCCACTGAGCCATCTCTCCAGCCCTACACTTTTACTTTTAACCTACACTTTTTATATATCATACATATTTACATGTGTTTATATAAATAAAGTTCAGCATACACACACACACACACACACACACACACACACACATACACACACCTACACCCCAACATACCCAGACATTGGGTCATGTCAATTTTTTTTTTTTTCGAGACAAAGTTTCTCTGTATAGCCCTGGCTGTCCTGGAACTCACTCTGTAGACCAGGCTGGCCTCGAACTCAGAAATCCACCTGCCTCTGCCTCCCAAGTGCTGGGATTAAAGGCGTGCGCCACCACTGCCCGGCTTAATTGAAGATTTTTATGGTTTACTTTAACCAGGCTGTGAGTTTATGATTTAGACCTTAAAATAGTCCTCGAGGTTGCAAAATATACCTTTACCCCAGTCTACTTGTGGGAAATGGTTTGATTTTTTTCTTTAATAATGTTATTTTAATTGAAATGTAATTACATCATTTCCCCTCTTGGCTTTCCTCCTTCTAACCCCTTCTCTTTCCCCCTTACTCTGTTTCAAATGGATGGCATTCTTCTCTTTATTACTGTTAAATATGAATACACACACCTACATACACACATAAATATATAAATACCACCTACTGAACCTGTTTAGCATTGCTGATATGTATATGATGGCAGGGCTGACCAACTGAGGGGCTTATCTCTGAGAAGACTAATTCTTCTCTTAGCGGTTGTTGGTTGCCTGTGGTTCTTTTTCTAGTGGTTGGGACCTTTAAAGATTTCTCCCCTTCTCATTAGCATAGGTATTGGCATTTTCATTGTTCTGGTCTTGTTTAGGCAGCCATGCTGTTGAGAAGTCATGGCTGTGGCTTTCCTGTCTTTTCTGAGAGGTACAATCTCACAGGAGATTTCCTGGTCCTACAGTCTTTCTGCCCATCTTTCATGGTGTCCCCTGAGCCATAGGTGCGGGGATTGTGTTGTAGATGTGTCTGCTGGGGCTGGGTACCCCACGGTCAGGTGTTCTCTCTATATTTGGCCAGTTGTGATTTTCTGTGAGGGTCTCCATTTGCTACAAAGACAAGTTTCTTTGATGAGGTTTGTGGTCTATACATCTCTGTGAGTGTAAGGATAAATATCTGGAATGCAGTTAGGAATTATTCCGGCTTAGCAAAGTGGCAGTGGGAGGTTTCTTCTAAGATCCATAACTTCATTAGCCCAGGGTAGCCTAGGGTACCTAAGTTTCCAGTACCAGGTATGATTTCCTTCCTGAGGACCAGGCCTTAAGTTTAATTAGATAGCTGTTGGTTCCTGCCAAGATAGAGCACCATTTTTGCACCCTTGGGAGTACCTTGGTATGCTGGTCATTGTTGCAGTCCTCAGGCATCAGAGTTGGAAGTACTGATTGCCTCCCTCTTTGGAAGCAACAGAGCACTTTTTTGGTATTCTGAAACCTAGTCCTCAGGGAGGAGGGAGTTCAGAGTTAGCTAGGACTTTCCAAGTTTTTTGTCTGAAGTTCATACTTTCTTCAGCAACAAGGACTTGCCTTCAACCCCTCGGAGGCAGCCAAGGACAACAGCAATAGACTATATTGTTTTGTCTCTTGAAATCTCTTACTAAAAATTCTCACTCATCCTTGTTGCCAAGGTTTTGTTGATGGTTTATGGCAAAACCTGAATATATATATACACACATATGTACAATTATATGTGTTATATGTAATTTTAGACAAACATAGAACAATATATATTTTTAAGACTTTTCAAACATCCAGTAGGGAGAAGAAAACTATACATTTATTTATTTATTCATTTATTTATTTATTTTTACAAGGTAGTTGGTACAGCAAGGACTTACTTCCTGAACCTTCCCCTTTCCCTTTGTATTAATCAGATTGTCACATCAGATTGTGAAATGGGCTCTTACCAATGGGATGAGATATAGTCACCATGGACGTCAGGAATGAGACAGGAGCCTTGTTGGCACTTGTGTGTGTGTTGTTAGCCCAGTTTAGATTCTGACACACACACATACACACACACACACACACACACCATACACACACACACACACACACACACACACACACCACACACACCACACACACCACACACACATACACACACACACCATGCACACACACACACACACACACACACACACACACACACACGACAATTGCCTTGCTGGGGTATTGCTGCTCAGTTTGTGTGTTCCTATGTGTAACACTAAGGCTATTTCTAACATGCCTTCAGGTGTTGCTCTATCCATGAGGTAAATGTTTAACAGAACACTCAGTTCCCCTCTCCCATTCACTGCCTGATAATTGTCATGTATTTTGCTTGATTGTGGTTTTAATCATTTAGCACTGGTAAAATTCCAGTTTGGACTTAGTTATATTTTAGAACCCGTGATTTTTGTTTGTTTGTTTGTGCACCAACACAAAGAAATAAGCATTTTTTTGGTTTATCTGGAACTTGTTTGGAAATGTGTTCCCTTTAGTTGTAACACTTGTCTTTATGTACTTTATAGTAGTGAAGGCTGGCTGGTTGTCAGTTCTCTTAGTCTGTCTTTGCCTGGAGAAGACTGCTTTGTCTTTATTTTTTAGAGATATTTTTCACCGACTGTGGAATTCCCTAGACTCCACTTGTGGCTTTCACAGTTTGTGATGAGAACTCAGCCGTAATTCTTCATCCTTCTTCCGTGTGTGCTGTATCTCCATCTTCTTCTTAATTCCCAGCCACAGCCTTCAAAACTTCCTGCCTGGTTTTAGTTTTCAGAAGTTTGAATATTGTATGCATACATTTTTTTTTTGTTTTTTAAAAAAATAAAACAGTTGTGTGTGTGTGTGTGTGTGTATGTGTGTGTGTGTATAATCATGCCAGTGTCCTTATGTTGAGGTCAGAGGACAGCTCGTAGAGTTGCTGCTTTCTTTTCACCAAGTTGGTCCTGGGGATCGAACTCAGGTTGTCAGGCTTGGCAGCAGGTGTCTTTCCTGGCAGAGCCATTTCCCAGCCCTTAAAATTTACGTGTGTGTGTGTGTGTGTGTGTGTGTGTGTGTGTAATTGCCTAGGAGCCGGGACCTTTGTGTATGATCCTGCAAGCCTCTTCTCTCCTTCTACCTTTACCCCAGTTTGGGGCTTAGAACTCAGGCTTCCAGGATTCATGACAAACACCTTTATCCATCAAGCCAACTTAGTGACCCATGTCACTAAACAGAATTTCTCTGTTTTGTTTTTCCTTTTATTTTTGAATGTTTTCCTACTTGATCTTTTCTGAACATCTCGAATTTGTCCTGTAGTATCTTTATTAATTTTGGATAGTCTTAAGACATATATTTTCAAGTGATTTTTTTTTTCCTCCCCTATTCTGCCGAAGTCTTCCAGAATTCCACTTACATGCATGAGCGTCTGTTTGGCGTCTTCCAGTTATCCACAGTTGTTTGTGTTTCTCTTGCTCACACCATCCCCCTCGTTATCTTACTGCATCTTGGTGCTGTATGTACCAACAGACTATCTGAATCTGGATAAATATATAAGGAACTGGGGTTTGTTGCTAATTCTAGATCCTGGGGAGGCCACAATCAAGGAGCCTGCGTCTGGTAAGGACCTACCACCTATGACATCAGGGAGAACAGCGGGAAAGGAGAAAGAGTGCTCACCCAAGTCCTTCCAGATGAAATTAATTAGCATCGTTCACGTTAGCAGAGCCCTTAGGACTTAAATACTTTCCATTAGGTCGAAGCTCCCAACACGTGTGCCAGGGTGGGGTTGGGGCGTGTTTCAGACTCCTACCTTGTGCTGTCGGGTACATATTCTACTTAGAGATATCCTTATGTTTCCGTTGAGTTGTTTCTAGTTCCCTGTATTCACATTTATTTTCTTTAAACGTGCCAAATATACTGGGGGCCGGTGGAAGTCATTGTCCATCTTTGTCACTGTATTTTTGTGGGTTTAGCATTTCTGCTGGTCTCTGCAGTGTAGAGCAGTGGTACATTTTCATATGTGCATATCCATCTTGTGTGGTTTAATCCAAACCTCAGGGATGAGGCAGGCCTCTATGATCTGTGTGGCCTTGAATACTGTAGGCCTAGGACATTTTCAGCTCTCCCCCAAGTCAGGGAACTTCTTTCTTTCCAGTCTGTGGAAGCAGTTGGCCTCAGCATGTGCTCTCGGCATGACAGTTTGCTATGGTTGAGGCTGATGTTTGCAGAGGAGGTGGAAAGAAAGGTCTGTAAGGCTGGATATCTTTTTGTTACTGTGACTTAGCTTTCCTTTGCAAGAATGCACACACACACACACCGTAAAGAGGCTTGTCTAGTTCTGTGCTTGTCCCCAGTCTTTTTGGTGGGATCCCTGAAGAAGAGGCTATGAGTGGGTACAAATTCCCCCTCTTATCTTGTCCCTGGGGTTGTGTGTTCTCATCCTCCTGTCTCAGTGATTCAGTATATTTTAGATATATTCATCTGATGAGCTTGTGTGGGCGAGTCCTGGACTCTGTCCAAGGCAAACAGGAGTTTGCAGCCCCTTTTTGCTTGGAAGGGCCTGACTCTCCTTTCTCTGTAGGCTGGTCCTTTGCCGGTTTGACCTCAGCTCTCTGGTGGGTCACAAGAATGCTAGGACTAGCTAAGATTTTATAGACTATACAGCTTTTCTTTGTTTTGAGATGAAGACCAGCATAGAGTTTTACATCTGCAAGAATTTTTTTTTTAACTTCAAGCCTTTTAAAACCAGAGCTTTGAGTTTCGCTGCTTCATTTGGACGCAGTTAAATTCCGATTCTCAAATGAATTAGCACTAAAAGCGTGACTTATATCCTTGCAGAAACTTGGGGACCATGGCAGCCATGGAGCCTGTGTAGCACCACGTGCGGGGATGCTGTCCGAGAGCGTCGCCGTGTCTGTGTCACTTCTTTTCCCTCCAGACCCAGCTGCTCTGGAATGTCCTCAGAGACCTCTCCATGCTCCCTGGAGGAGTGTGCTGGTAGGTGTTCTTGCTTCCTTTTGGTCACTCCTCAGAGCCTTTGTCAACCAGGCCTGTCTGGGAAACATCAGTGTGTTCAGAGGAAGCTTGCTGCTCCGACTACCGATTCTTCTGGCTTTGTATTTAGCAGTGTCTAAGACATGGAGTCGTCTGGAAAGTAACTTGCTGGAGAGACGACAGGATTTAATGTTGGAAGCGACATAGAAATATGTCTGAAGATTCAGGCGTATTAAGTAATTTTTAAAAAATACAGTAATCGTTGGCAGAGAGTGTCTTGAGAATCTGCTCTTCCTTATCCATGTGGTGTCTAAGGCTGGAGCACAGACTCTCAGGGTTGGCAGCAGGTACTCTACCATCTTGCTGGTATCAGATTTTTTTGGGGGGGGGGGCGGTCGGGGTGAGCAGATCTCACTCTGTAGCTTGAGATGGTCCTGAATTTTCATCTTGCTCCAGCCCCTGAAATGCTTGGGTTGCAGACATGCCCTTATGCCCTGCTAGATGCTGTCATTTCTCCCCCTGCATTTCCCATACCTGTCATTTCAGAGATTGCGCAAAGGGGTTGTCATCAATTGTCAAAATGAAATAGTTGTTGTCCCCCTGTTCAGTGGCCTAAGCTTATTTGTTACCCGTTCTATCTGGGAGAAGGGGTGGGGATTTTTTTTTTTCTTGCCATTCACAGGGACTGATTTTTTCTGTATTTTCTAAGCATATACAAGGTCTCCTCTGCTAGATTCTCAACAGGTGTTTGACGTAAGCTGTCCACGGAGATGATGGTCAGTTGTCAGAGCTAGGTTTGCTTTCTCTGTGGAGCTGAATGGTACTTACTCTCATTCACAGTTACAGTGTTGATGGCTCCTTGTTTTTCTTACACCAGCCACCCCCTGAGAAGCAGCTTGGTTGGTTGGCCAGCTTTGGTTGTGGCCCTGACCTTTAGATAAAGTTCCTCTGCCAAGGCCCACCTTCTTATATGCTCTGTTTCCAGATTCAAAGGCATCCTTAGTTCCTTTGGGGATTGGGAGGAACTAGATGCTTTCCTGTGTTTGAATCTCGGAGAACCTTTGAGCCAAAACTGTAGGCATCCGGCAGCCTTTCCCAGGGTCCTCACCTGTGCTCTTGAAAGGTCTGTCTTTCTTTCTTTCTTTCTTTCTTTCTTTCTTTCTTTCTTTCT
>NW_021605338.1:700390-712807 GCF_004785775.1 Grammomys surdaster | reverse complement strand
CCTGCCTCTGCCTCCCAAGTGCTGGGATTAAAGGCGTGCGCCACCACCGCCCGGCTAAGGTCTTTCTTGTTACTTTCTCTTTCAGCCAGTGTTGTAGGCTCTATCTCCCTTGTTTTAAAGTCTGACAAATGTTATTTTCCACCACATCTTCTTCTTGCAACCCTAGGTTCTTCTTTTCGCCATCAGTTACTCCATCTTCTTAAAAAAAAAAAAAAGGTCCTAAACCCTTCAAAGGAAATTGCATCTGAGCATGTAAAGATATTTTTCTTTTCTTAACATTTAAAGTTTTTGCATGTACACGAACTCTTGAGTATATGCATGTGTCACGTTACTTATGCAGAGGTCATAGGATAATTTGCAGACATTTGTTCTTTTGGCTGTGTGGATTCTGGAAGTCAAACTCAGGTTGTCGATGCCTGTGGCAAGTGCCCTGTAAATGTATCTTTTATTTACCAGATGTGATTGTCTTCTCGGACAGTTATGCTGAATAAGCTCACCCTATCTAGTTCTTTCTGAACTCTGGCTGGTTGGTTCAACTCAGCTGTTCTGGCTCAAAACCCTTCTCTAAGCTTCTCAATCCAGTTTCTCTTGGCTTCTGAATGAATTGCTCTGTTTGGCCTCAGACTAACTTTGGCAATCTGTTCTGATTTTCTGGCCCCTTCTCACTTTCTGGCATGTTCTGGTTCTTCCTGCAACCTGTCTCTGTAAAACTGTCCTAGTAACTGCCTTTCTCCTCCCCTCTGTCTCCCACTCTCTTGTCTCTTTCTGCACTGCTCTCTTAAGTTGCCTCTCTTTCCTGTCTGTTCTCGTGAGAATTGGGTGCATCCTATCTCTGACTCATTCTGTCAAATCTTTCTCTGACTTTGTCTGCCCCTCAATTAGATGTCACTTTCAAACATGGCTGCTTCTTTCTACAAACTAACCTTGCTTACATTGTTTGGGATTAAAGGTGTGGACTAAGGGTGTGCCAGAGGGCTTAAAGGTGTGTCATTCCAGCCAGATTACACAGATCTGGAATGTCTTTGGATGTGATCCCTTGCCAGAGCAGCCTTATTGCTGGTTTAAAGTTCCTCTATAGTACGCTTACCTGCTGAGCCATTTCGCTAGTCCCAGCCATTTTTCTTGTCATTATTGTACGAACAACACAGTATGGCAACTAGTTGTACAACTTTTGTACTCTATCGAGCCATATAGGTGACCTAAGAATGTCTTCAGGAGCAAGAGGATGTTTGTGGACTCTGTGCAAATAAGACAGCAACACAGTCTGATGTCTCCAAGCATCCAGGAGACAATGCTCAGGTGACAATTCTACACCCTTCCCATTGCAGAGGAAGGCTCTGGGCACAGGGAGGTGCCTTGCCCAGGGTCACAAAATGAGGGATCTAAGGGAGTAGCACTAACTCCATGGTAGGCTGCCTGTCTCAAATACTTCGCCTTTATATTTGTGCCAGTGTGGCTTTCTGGAAGAGGCATCAGCAAGTGGAAGTAGCAGTTGATTTGAGAGAAACATGATTATATTTCGTGTCCTGACATCTAACTTCTGTCATAACAGATGGGGTCAGAGAATGCACGTGTCCTTAACAAGAGAGCTAAGAGCTGAGTGTCCCCTTCTTGTACACCGAGAACCTGAGATAAATGATTAGTTGAATAAAATTATCTTTTCATATGTTTGCTTTTTCCTATTCTCAGTCTGCCATTGGCTAGAGAGGTAAAGATCGACTTATCGACAGGGCCATCTCCTTTTCTTGACTCCTAGGAAGTGTTAGACGGGATGGGGTAGACCAGCAGCTCTTTTCCAGCTGTGTTTGTTTTGAAGTTTCCAGCCAGAGCCAGGAGGTAATAGAGCAGAAAAAGCAACTTGTAATGTGGGACAGGAATGTTGCTACAGCCTGTCATCAGGAGTCACGGCCTATAAAGGAAGTGATACATCAGGGAACAGACATTCACCAACTGTTGTTGCTGAATCAAGGATCCAGAGTCTTGACTGGCTCTGGAAGGAAATGCTTTGGTGTCCCTGTCTGAGGGCAGCTGTATAACACTTCGACGAGAGAGTACAGCATCCCATGTGGTATAATAGTGCTCCTTTTGCTATTGTTGTTTTTAATAATGAACCAATCGGTCAATTAAACTAAGGTTTGTTGGGCACCAACTATGTGCAGGTTACAGTTAACTGTGAGTAGGATTGGGAATGTATCTAATTTACTTACAAGATACATCCTTGCCTTGAAATGTGATGTAGTAGCCTGGAGGGTTCGTAGAGAAATGTAATGCAATACAAGCCCTGAAGTGATAAAGCTACACACAGCGTTATATGGTAGCTTGTAGGGTGAAAATCCACACTGGGGACAACTCAGGTCTCAAAGCAGGTGATGGTGGAGCTGAAGTTTGAGAAGGGAGACTGTACCACCCAGGCGAGCAGGCTAGACAAGAGAGTTTTTAAAAAGTGATTGAAGGTGTCAGAGAAAAAAAGCTCGGAGACCTGAAACCTGCAAAGAGCTCGCTGTAGCTAGACAATGGTGTGACAGGAGGACACGGGGAGAGTGAGGCATCGTCATAGGTCTCAGAGGTTTGAACCTGTGTTGCGGGTGCGTCTTAGACCATAACATAAATACAAGTGGAAAGGGTAGGTGTAGTAAAGAGTGCCCCTTAAGGATTTATCAGTACCCTGAGTGGCAGCAGTGCGGATTCAGGGAGGGTAGGGGATGTACAAGTGGATGTGACAAGTGACAGGCACGAAGGGAGAAAGCTAGGGTTCTATCTAATGCTGCCCACTGAATGGCCTGTGAAACTATAGTCCCTTAACATTAGGTTACATCCGGAGAAGGCACAGGTTCTTGGGGGAGGAGGAGAAAGATCTAGGGATGTGGTTCAGAGACAAGAGCCCTTAGATGTCTGAGGTCCTGGATTCATCCTCTAGAAGGGTGTTAAATATAGATGGTTCTGCTCATGCTTTTCTCTCTAGTACAATGACTTATAGTCATTGAAGCAAACGTTGGGGCGGGGGAAAGGTGTTGAAAGAGTCACAAAATGGCAGACAGTACTGTGGGGCTGAACTGTATGGTGAAGGTTAGACTCTCACTCGTGAGCATAGGGAGAACTGTACTGCGGGAGGCTAGGTTAGTGATAGACCAGCAGCGTGTCAGTAGACATAGATCTGTCTTCCACCAAGCAGGGCGGGGAAGACAAGGAGTGTGAGAGGCTATGGGAGCATAGGAGAAGGTCTTTCTAAGGTAGGAAGAGTGTGCACCACTAGGCAGTGGTGGCACACGCTTTTAATCCCAGCACTTGGGAGGCAGAGGCAGGTAGATTTCTGAGTTCGAGGCCAGCCTGGTCTACAGAGTGTGTAGCCAGGGCTACACAGAGAAACCCTGTCTTGAAAATGCAAATAAATAAATAAATAAATAAATAATAAACTAATAATAAATAATAAAAATATAAATAAAAAAATAAAAAAGAAAGAGTGTGCACATTTCCACTCAGAGGAAAAAAAAAAGCTGCACAGGGAAGTCACTGGGATGATTGGCCAGAGGGATGACCCCTTGGCGAAGGGCTGCTTAGAGAGCGTTGGTGGGTGGACCCACTTTTTCCAGGAGCACCCCTACATGCAAGTGTGAGAGAGAGGCCAGCAGAGGTGCGGCACCTGCTGTGCTCACAGCAGAAGAAGCTCTGTGGGGACCTGAGGTCGGACAGTGCAGAAGGGAAGTTGGACATTGCATAGGCCGCACAGCCGTGAGTTTTCTCCATCTTTGCTCAGACATTAGGGGCATCAGCTTAGACTTCATATGCGTAGGTTGTTTAACTATAGACTCTTACTTCAGGCTAGGGTGGGAAAGGGTGTATTTCATCTTACACATTACAGTCTACCACTGAGGAAAACCGAGCAGAGATCTGGAGGCAGGAACTGACGTGGAGAACAAGGAGGAAAGCTGGTACGGGCTTGCTCCCGGGTTCATGAATAGCTTCCTTCCTAATACAGACCAAGCCCACCTACCCAAGGACGGTACTGCCCACAGTGGGCAGGGACCTCCTACGTGGATTATCAATGAAGAAAATGCCCCCACAGATGTTCTCTAAGGATAATGGGGTGAAGGAATTCCTCAGGCTCCTTCCTCTGGAGTATGTCAAGTTGGCAATCAGATCTTGCAGAGGCCTGAGGTACAGTTTCCTGTAACTCCAGCCTCAAGAAATTTGAACCTTCTCCTGGTCTCTTAGGGTATCATCTCTCATGTGCATGTACACACACACACACACACATGCATATGCACATGCACTCACGTGCACACATAACACAAACACATACAAGCAAACACATGTGCACACGTGCACATACAGACACACAAATAAAAAAAAACCTTGATATTAAAAAAAAAAATAAAGAGCTGGGCAGTGGTGGCGCACTCCTTTAATCCCAGCAGAGGCAGGCAGATTTCTGAGTTCGAGGCCTGCCTGGTCTACAGAGTGAGTTCCAGGACAGCCAGGGCTACACAGTGAGACCCTGTCTCGCTCGAAAAAACAACAACAATAAAAAAAAAATACAGACCTATCATGTGTAACAGCTTTTAGCTGAAAAGGCTGGGGAGTCACTCTGGGATGGACAGGCTTCATCTTAGATGAGGAAGCTGAGTGAGGCTCACTCTGAAGAGAAATGGAGTTTGAGGAGTTTGTGATCAGATGTGCTCTGGAGACAGTAGAAAAGCACAAGAGAGACCCTGGGAGCGGTTGAGGTGGCGAAACACGGAGTATGACCATAGAGAAAAAGGGACAGGTGACTTAGTGGGCAGTGACAGGGTGGGTGGGGCACAGTGAGGTCAGCTGGCAATCCGCATCAGGTTTCCATGCGTTTGGGTGTACAGGCTGAGACTCCATGGGGCTCCGTACCTTCACAAAACATCTTGACTGTGGGACACACAGTGGAGTTCGGCTGTGAAGGCAACATTTCCATGTGGATGCTGGGACGGGTCGTGACAGTTGAGAGCAGAAATGCAGGATGCTTCCCTCTCGGGAGGCTGGGTTCTGGATGTCAGAATGGGCCACGTGATGTACTGCATGGCTTACAGTCATTGTTTTCCCCAGAGAGGCTTGGCTAATTGTGAAAAGTTAGGTACTGTTCACTTGAATTTGGTTCTGAGTTTTATACCTAGATGTCCCCCACATGTCTCTCACAGGTACACTTAATTAGAGGTAGGCTGTGTTCCCATCTTCATAAGCGGGGAGAAAGTCTTGGTAGGAGCGACTGAGCACAGAGGTCTCTTGGTGGCTTTCTGGGCAGCCTCCTTTCTCAGGTCCCGATTTTTGCAGGGTTTTCCCTTTACTGTTCATCTTGTTTGCCTTCAGCTCTCAGCATGAATCCGGGTGTTCGGTTCTTTCCACTTTAAATTGCTCTACCTGGGGCAACTGTTTAGGCCCTAAAAACACACAGAGAAATCAACATAAGAGAATATATTTGTTTTAACCTTTTTTTTTTCTTTTTCAAGTTTTCCGGCCACTAGGTCCATCGCCTATTCCACCCCAGGACCCGGTGAAGTCCAACAATGTGGTGACCGTCACAGGGATATCCCTGTGCTTGTTCATCATCTTTGCCACGGTGCTCATCACTCTCTGGAGGAGGTTCGGCAGAGCCCCCAAATGCAGCACCCCGGCTCGTCACAACTCCATCCATTCCCCTGGTTTCCGGAAGAACTCGGACGAGGAGAACATCTGTGAGCTGAGCGAACCTCGCGGTAGCTTCTCGGACGCGGGTGACGGGCCTAGGGGAAGCCCGGGGGACACAGGCATCCCATTGACTTACAGGTGCAGTGCGTCAGCACCTCCTGAGGATGAGGCCTCGGGCAGTGAGAGCTTCCAGTCAAACGCTCAGAAGATCATCCCACCTCTGTTTAGCTACCGCCTTGCCCAGCAGCAGTTGAAGGAGATGAAGAAGAAAGGGCTGACAGAGACCACCAAAGTGTACCACGTGTCGCAGAGTCCCCTGACAGACACTGTGGTGGATGCCACTGCCAGCCCTCCCTTAGACCTGGAATGCCCGGAAGAGGCAGCAGCAGCAAGCAAGTTCCGAATCAAGTCTCCATTTCTGGACCAGCCTGGGGCAGGTACCGGGGAAAGGCCCCCCTCCAGGCTGGATGGCATCCTGCCTCCGCCCGGCTGTGCAGTCAGTCCCAGCCAGACCCTGATCCGGAAGTCGCAGATGAGGTCGACTGGTGGGAGAGATGGCTCGTCGGAGAGGTGCCACTCCAGAAGTTCCCTCTTCAGGAGGACTGCTAGTTTTCATGAAACCAAGCAGTCTCGCCCTTTCCGGGAGAGGAGTTTGTCAGCCCTGAGTCCTCGCCAGGTCCCCGCCTACAGTTCCAGGATGCGGACCTGGGACCAGATGGAGGATAGGTGTCGGCCCCCCAGTCGAAGTAACCATCTGCTTCCAGAGAGACCAGAACACTTCCAAGGGCCAGGTCGGACCAGCAGTCCTTTGGGTCCACTCTCCAAATCCTACACTGCGGGGCATCCCAGGAGGAAACCGGACCCGGGGGATCGCCAGGCGGGATTGGTGGCAGGAGCTGAGAAAATGGAACCTCACCGAGCTCACCGCGGACCGTCCCCGAGTCACAGGAGCGCCTCAAGGAAGCAGTCTTCCCCCATTTTCCTCAAGGATAGCTACCAGAAAGTCAGTCAGCTTAGCCCTTCTCACTTCAGAAAAGATAAATGCCAGAGCTTCCCCATCCACCCCGAGTTCGCCTTCTATGACAACACCTCTTTCCGCCTCACTGAGGCTGAGCAGAGAATGCTGGACCTCCCAGGATACTTTGGCTCCAATGAAGAGGATGAAACCACAAGTACACTTAGCGTGGAGAAGTTAGTAATCTAGGCTAGGAAACCGCAGGGCTCACGCAGGGTCCTTCACCCGGCTGGCAATATCCACTGCTCACGTACTTTCTGTTGGCTGCATTGTACAACTGTGGGAATTAGTTCGCCCAGAGGATGTGTGTGTACGCATGTGGTTTTAATTAATCAGGAAGAAGTGATTTATCCTGAACTTTCCTTTTCGTTATCCCCTTTCCATTGGCTTATTACTACTAATAAAATTTAAAGAAGGCGAACCTAGGATGCATTTTGAACACTACACTGGGTGTTTCCAATTTAGGAATCCGGGAGCTTTTCCCAAGGGGGAGGAGCCTGCCAATGCGTGCTGTATGTGCAGAACCATTATCCTCGTGACCTTCGTCTTGCTTTGTTGTAAAGTAGGAACCAAACAAAGGAGCTTAAATTTGGGGTTGCTTCTTTTGAAGTTTGTTACCAAGGTACCGGAGTGGCATAATTCCTTTAGGCCCAGTGGCCCAACGACTAATCAGCAAACACATAAATAGCTACAGGCTCCCGGTGACCTCCAGCTCCCCCACCCATCCTGCCTTTAGATTGATTTCCTTCGTTTAGAGTTTATCAGGATGTCAGGCAGCGGAGGAGGGTTCAGATAGGGGGAAATCACAAATGTAAACATGGTAGTTTCAAAAGTTAATATTTGTTCAACTGTCACTTGTGACTTTTTGTTTTTAAATTAAAATGTGCTTCCTTTGGAGCTGTTTCAGTGATGTCTATCTGTTCTTCAGGAATGGGAGGGGTGGGTGGATCGTTCGGAGCTGTCTGACAGCTGCTATGTATGGATGAAAGAAGAGCCAGACTTGTTATTCTCCAGCTTCTTTATTTATCGAACCAGAAAGCTTTATTCTTTATCCAAGTTCACAGGCCTGTGGGCCAGCCTTTGACACAGGGGTCACATGATTGCTTGTTCCAGATTTCCCAGTGATTTACCCAGCACTGTCAGCCGGAGACCAGAACAGCTTTGGAGAAGTGGTAGTTTATGAGAAACACTGAGCTGAGAGGATTCCTGTTAAATGATGCTCACCGTCTACCCAGCCCAGTGTTCTGGGGCTCTCACTAACAGTGAACCCCTGCCTCTGAGAGAAAAGAACCTTCAGCGCTGTCTTTAAAGTGCGAGTTGTAAATTTCAGTAAACAGATTTTCTGTATCTTACCACTGTGTCTCTGTGTTCTAGCCCCAGTAGCAGCTATAGAATAGAGGCTCAGTAAAGACAAAGTAAGAGCCCAGCTAGTGAAATGCCTTAAAACCAGTTGTGGTTGGATTAGAATGATTCTTTACACTTTACATTGTAAATCATTATAAAGGAAATCCGTTCATGAGACATTGTGAGGTAACAGTTTTATAGAGGTCTCACAAACATAAGTATTTTTGTGTGTGTGTCACCGATTTGTGTGTTTCCAACCATCCTGCAAACAGTCAGTAATGCTTGGCCAGCATTTTGCTGGTTCCATGTTCATGTTTTAGATTATCTTAGTATATGTAACTTCATCGATCTGGGTAAGCTTGCCGCATTTATGTGTTTATTGTCTGTGTCGCGACCAGTCGTGACTCCCTGCGATGTGTCTGTGCCCACCTTTCTGAGAAGAAATGTTCTTTCTAAATACAGTTTTTAATTTACAGTTTTAAAATTAGCATGTATTTTAGAATTTCACACAAGTACTCTATTTACATCCTTCCCGCCCTCTTTCACTACTTGCTCTCAAATTCATAACTGTGTGTTGATGTGACTGTGTGTGTGACAATGTAACTGTGTGTATGCGACTCTGTGTGTCTGTGTGTGTGTGACTGTGTGACTGTATGTGACTCTGTGTGTGTCTGTGTGTGTGTGACTGTGTGACTGTATGTGACTCTGTGTGTGTCTGTGTGTGTGTCTGTGTATGTGTGTCTGTGTGTATGTGACTGTGTGTGTGTGAGACTGTGTGTGACTGTGTGTATGTTCGTGTCTGTGTGTGACTATGTGTATGTGACTGTGTATGTATGAGACTGTGTGTGTGACTGTGAGTATGTGTGACTCTGCGTGTGTGTGTATGTGTGGCTGTGTATATGACTGTGTGTGTGTCTCTGTGTGTGTGACTGTCTCTGTGTGTGTGACTGTCTCTGTGCGACTGTGTATGCGTATGTGTCTGTGTGTGACTGTGTGTGTGTGAGACTGTGTGTGTGATTGTATGTGTGACTCTGTGTGTGTGTGTGACTGTTTATGTGACTGTGTGTGTATATGTGACTGTGTGTGTGACTGTGTGACTGTATGTGACTCTGTGTGTGTGTGTGTGTGTGTGTGTGTGTAGTGTAGGACTGGCCACTTGTGATTGAATTGAAACCTACCTCCTGGAGAAAAGTTTCCCCTCTCTCAGCAGCTACCAGTTGCCTGGAGCTCTTTCTCTAGAGTTGGGACCTTGTGCGATTCCCCCTGTCGTATTGGTATGTTGCCTAGTGTTGTCACTGCACAGGCCTTTTTGGCCAACCGTATTGTTGAGATTTCATGGTTACAACTTCATATTGGTTTTTGTCACTTACCTCTCCTTACTCAGGACACTCCCAGGCTAGCCCATCCATCCAGCCATCACCCACAAGGCAGATTCTCAAGCACATAATTTTCAGCTCTTTGACTATGATCCTTCTAGAATTCTTTGAATTGGTAATCCAATTATAGATCCCCAAACATCCTTTTGCCCTCCCACAATGGTTCTATATACAGTACAACACCGACACACAGTTCACTACCAAAGCTTGAAACGTAGAAGAGTCGCTTTGAACTTGGTTTCGCCAAGTCTGTGTGGCTAGTAACTGTCAGACCGTGCTGATGTCTCTGCTTTCTCTGTTCCACTTGTACAGCGTATCATCTTCTTTCTTTATTAAATGTTATATGAGAATGCTGTACGAGTTTTGATCTTATTCACCTTCCCTGCTCCGCCTCTTCCCAGTTCCATTCCCCTCCCCCCACCATTCCCTTCCCATCCAATCATGTGTCTTTTCCCCCATCAAGGCAAATTGCCCAAATACACTTCAGTGTGTGGACTTTCACTGGAGTGTGATGGCCCTGTCATGGGTTCCGCATTTAGAGAGAACTGACCATTTCTCCTGGGAAGCTAGAAATTGCTAACAATAGCTCTTCCACTAGGGGTGGAGCTTCATGCCCAGCTCTCTTTCTTCTCCATGCTGGAGTTTGGTCTGGCTTTTTGTGCACTCTGTCACAACTACTCTGAGTGCACATGTACAGCTACCATACTGTGTCCAGAAGGCAGTCTCTTTGGAGACAGTTGCTGCCTGTGAGCCTTACAGTTTTCTCAGCCCTTCTTTTGCAATGATCTTTTGGAAGGAGGGCTATGAGAGAATTTATTCACTTTAGTCCAGAACATTCCGCAGTCTTTTTTTTTTTCAGTACCTTGGTAAGCTGTGGGTCTGTCTCTGTGTTGATCATTGTTGGCTGCAAACAAAAGCTTCTTTCAGGAGAGCTGAGAGGTGCCTTGATCTGTGGGTATAATCCTAGGGCATCAGGAATTGGTTTAATACTACGTCCACTTTGCAGAATAATGGTAGTGGGTTCTCCTCCAGGGCCTAGGGTCTATCTAGACATAGGCTTTTTCATCCAGCACGATCCTTTTTATTAAACCTCTAAAATGTCCCTGTTCTATCTTATTCTCATCTAGTTCACTCCACCCACAGAAGCCAGAATACTCTTTATGAAATGCAAATCTGATCGTTCCACTCACCCCAAGGGATGCCCTTTCTTTGACTCCCAACGGTAGACCTCACACAAACTTCTCAGCATAGGTCCTGTGTATCTGCTTGATACAGCAACTCTGTATACTGCATGAACTGTTACCACAGCAACTTTGTAAACCTCATGGACTGTTACCACAGAAACTTTGTATACTTCCTGGACTGTTAACACTCTTCTTCATTCTGTAGGCTTCATACATGATGTTGTCACGTCAACACACAGGGCCTTTCTGTGCTCTCTCCATCTGGTGAGCAGTCAACTCTGCTCTGCTGTCACCCAACAGAGACAATTGCTTTGCCCCCGTCTGCCTTTCTGAGAGGCTTTGAGCACAAGGAGAGAATAAAGGCAGTCTCGTTATTTTTTTTTTAATTCCCACATACTTCGAAACAGCATCTAGAACAGAATTCTCGTTCAATCTGATTGAGCTATAAATCACCTCCTCACACTGAACATGAGGGCTGCTTGTGTTTTAACCGGTGATCAAATCCAGTCTCAAGAGCGCTATCGCTGAACAGATACAACAGCTGCAGTCTAGAGGTGGAACATGGCCTCAGTGTGCTTGAGGTCCTGGGTTCCTTTCATATAGCCACGACCACCGGAAAACAAAACAAAAGAGCCCATAGACAAGAACAGGGTTGGGATATTAGTTATAAATAACAAGAAAAAATGTTTTACATCTGGCAATTGTCAGTAGCAAGTCTGTCCAGAGGATTAAGACAAAACCGAAAAGCTGGGGATTTGGCTCGGTGGTAGAACATTCGCCTAGCATGTGGAAGGACCTGGATTCAATCCTTAACATAACAAGAAAGGAAACTGATGTCTGGACTTGCTATATTTAAATCTTCTTAATAGGATAGGGGATGGAGGGCTGGAGAGATGGCTCAGCAGTTAAGCATGCTTGCTGCTCTTGCGTAACCCTGGAGTTGGGTTCCCAGCACCAACACGGCCAGCTCACAGCTCACAACCATCTGTAATTGCAGTTCCACTGTATCAGATGCCCTTTCTTACCTGTGACTGTATCGGGTGTGCACATAGTGCATATACATGCATGCAGACAAACATTCGTTCATATAAAATAAACAACTAAAAACTTTTTTTAAATGGATGAACATCAGGAAACCATGCCTTAGCCGCCTTTGTGATTCTTCCTTATGAGCAGAGTAGGTGCCCTATAAATACCTGTTGGATGAACGTGGAGCGACTCCAGTTGACGCCATTGAATCCAGCTTTAATGAGTTCCTGGGAGGAGGTAATCTTAAAGTTGCTCCAGTGGCCAGCTGCCAGGTGTGTGTGGTGCCAGCAGAGTTGCTGGATGGTTCAGGGGTGGAAATGTAAGTCTTGAATAAATGTCTAAGAATTTAGTAAGAAAGGCTTAGCAAAGGCTTGCATAAAACAGCAAGTAAAACGGGGTGACTACCATTTAAGGACAACTTCACTTAGCACAGTCCGTTAGGAAAGAAACAAAAAGCTAACTATGGCCTGAGAACAGACGCCAACCTACACCCTCATTCTGAGCAACAACAACAAAAAAATGTTGATTGGAATCCTCTTTATGATGGCTATGCAAGCCAACTTTCCAGAGTTCACAGTAGACTCTATTATCTTACTCCTCTCATTAGCACAGCTTTCCATCCTCTTGAAGCTTAAAGGCAGCAAAACCTAGGAGAGACTTTTGGATGCCAAAGTGGCCTAGAGGTAGGATTTAGTCTTGAAAACTGGATTGACCAAGATTACTAAAGTCATGGATATCGTGTGTGTGTGTGTGTGTGTGTGTGTGTGTGTCTGTGTATGTTTGTAAGTGTGTATGTGTGTATATGTCTGTGTGTGTG
>NW_021605338.1:696710-700380 GCF_004785775.1 Grammomys surdaster | reverse complement strand
TGGGATTGCTAAGTAGCTAGGTTGGCTGACCAGCAAGTCCCAGGAGTCCTTTTGTCTCTGCCACTCTAGCACTGGGATTATAAATTCTTACATCTGACCCTGGTTTTTCTGTAGGTTCTTGGGAATGAACTCAGGTCCTCATGATGGTGCAGCAAGTACTTAACTGACTGAGTTCTTTTTCCTGCCCAGGATATTTCAAATTCATCATAAGTTAGAATGGTGTCTATGTGTGTGAGTCCTATGTGCCTGTGTCTGTCTCTGTCTATCTGTCTCGTCTTTCTGTCTCTCCCTCCCTCTCTGCTCTTCCTCCCTCTATCCTGTGTGTGTGTGTGTGTGTGTGTGTGTGTGTGTGTGTGTAGACAGAGAACCAAGAATGACCTTGACTTTCTGATTCCTCTGCCTCTGTTCTGAATGCTTCGATTCCAGGCATGTGCCACCACACCATGTTTATGTGGTGCTGGCCATTGAACTCAGGGCTTTGTGCATCCAAGCCTAGCTCTCTGCCAGTTGGTCTACATCACCAGCCCTCATCGTAAGGGTTTTTATTTATGGCTACAGTCTGTGAAAGATGGAAAAAAAAAAAGAAGAAGTGTTTCCCAGAAGTATATCTGCATGTTTCCCTCCAACAACTAGGAAGCATTTATAATGTAGATTTTATAGACCAGTCTCATGGCACATAGGTGTAGGTTACCTATGACATTTGCACAACTGTGGGAAATTCAGAGTAAGGAATTCTCAAGAGTACCTAACAATCACTATGCAAGAGTGAGATCATGCTTCTCCCCCTTCTCTGACATCGATTCATGATGCAATACATGACTTCCTAGTGTACTTGGCTCTGAAACCAGGGATAGTAATTTCAGAATCTTAAGCAATCTGATCTGCTGTAAGATTGTACTAAATTAAAATAATTAGCACTTATTGACTGGCTGCTATGTGTTGACATTATCTCAAGCTCTTATGTGTATCAAATTAATTGTATTCTCAGATCAACTCTGTGAGATATCATGCTCACTTTGTAGATGAAGAAAGAAAAGTTAAATTACTTGTTTGTCTAATGCTACAGGTAGTCAGAGGAAAGTCAGGATTTGGGTCTGATCATTTTAGCTCCAAAGGTTGCATATTATATATAAATCACCTTGTAGCTATTTTTCTTTAGTTCAGCGAGGAAATGGTAAATTAGACATTAGCCTGCATCCAAGATGTAAGGAAGTAGTTCTGGTTAAAAAAAAGTCAATGGTTTAATCTTTATTGATATTTTTGACACTTGATACTTTGTTACTAGCCCATCCCATGCCACATATGTACAATTTTGGAGAGAAAGTTCTGGAAACAGAGTATTTTGAAGGTGGATTAGGTGGAGATGGGCTTTTCGTGTTAGACAAACAAGGACAGGGCCATGGAAAATATACCTCTCAGCATGAGAGCCGAAGCTCTTCCAGAAAGCTGCAGAATGTTTCTACTCTACCCACTGACTCTGTTTCAGTTTCTCATGGAAGATTTTCCAAGGAAAACATTCAGTTCAATCAAATCAGAATAATGTCTCATATAGGTTACATTGTATCTATTTTGAGCCATTCATTATTAAATGACTTACAGGAAAATGATACTTGAAAACTGTGTGTGCTTGTCTATGTGCAGGTGCATAGGCAGGCGTGTGCACATGGAGACTAGAGGCAGATGTTGGATGTCTTCCGAGATTGCCTTCCATTATACTTTTTAAAGATTCTATTCATTTGTTTTGGAATTGTTCTTGCTTATTACTATTTTTTGCTAAGATTTTGTGTGTATGTTTGTGTGTGTGTATGTGTGTGTGTATGTGTGCGTGATTAGAATATAATCACAACATTTCTCCCTCCAAACCCTCTCATGTATCCCTCCTCAGTCTCCTTTGAATTCACCACCTCTTTTTTCACTAATTGTTATTGCATGCATATATGTATGTACATATATATTCCTTAATAGAACTTTAGTCCATATAATGCTACCTGTATTTATATAACAAGATTGATAAACCATTAGCCAAATCAATCAAAATAAAAAAGAGAATCCAAACTAATAAACTGAGACATGAAAAGGGAGACAAAGTAGAAAGTTCTGGTTTCTTTGGAAAGTCAGTTATGTCATGCGATGTTTTGCTGGGGAAGATGAAGATGGGTGAGAGGCTGTTTTGCTGAAGCAGACATGTGAGAGGATGCATGGTGTTTAGAAAGAGTACCAGTATGACCCCACAGACAGTGGGAGGAGACTCTGGCGTTGGTTTGCCTTGTATCACACTGCTTATCTTCACTTGTCCTGGATTTGTAGAGAATAACTTGTCAAAGAACTTCTCATGATATTCTGGTGGCTTCTTGATGCTTCCTCAGACTCGGGCTGGTTGGGCAGAGCATCTTGGTTTTCTCGGTGGTAACTGCTGAGTGGACTGGACTGCCTCTGCTGATTTGCACTGGTGTTTGCTAGAGGTCTGGACTGCTGACAATGAAGACTGGAATAGCTCTAAAGAACTATTTCTAAACAGGTCCATAACCCTTGTCTCCTATTAACCTTTCTTTTCCACGACCTCTGGTGGGTGGTGGGCTGGAAGAGAGGATGCAGAATTTAAGAACCCTTATTAAAGTGGGTTTTGAAAAAAATCTAAGCCCACAGGAGACATCACAACAGACACTGAGGAAATTCAGATCGTCATACTTTAAAAAGCACTGCTCCTCCAAACTCAAAAAATGGATGAATTGTAGAAACACTTGGCACACTAAAGTTAAATCAAGATGAGGGAAATAATTTAAACAGAACCATAATATATAATAAGATAGAAGCAGTAATTAAAATTTTACTAACCTAAAAATGCCTACTAAGTCTACATGGATTCAGCTTGAAATTCTACCAGATCTTCTTAGAAGATCCAATGCTATCTATTGCAAGGTATTTAATAAACTAGGCAAGGAGCAGTTCCAAATTCTTTTTATGAAGCTAATATTACACAGTTGACAAAACTGTATAAAGACTCAACGAAAAGAAAATTATAGGCCAATCTCTCTGATGAACATATATGCAAACATTCCCAGTCAAACGCTTAATGAGAAAAGAGAGCATAAATTGTAAGAGAAAGAGAGAACAAAAAGGGTATGTGGGAGGGGTTGGAGGAAAAAGGGAAGGAAGAAATTACATAACTGCACCACAGTCTTGAAAACAAAAGAAATGATTAAAACCTACTTGTAAACCAAATTTATAAACACATCAAAAGGCTCACCTAGCATAATCATGTCATCTGCACTCTGGAATATGCAGGAATGACTCAACTTACAGAAATGAATACACGAAGTCTACCACATAAATGGACCCATGGGCAGAGGCTCCAGCATTGTCTCATTAGATGCAGAAAAGGCCTTTGACAAAATCCAACATCACTCCATGTTAACAGTCCTGGAAAACCTAGGAATACAGGGCACATATCTGCACATAAAGCAGACAGTATATAACAACCCCACAGCCAATATCTAACTAAATAGCATTTACCCTAAAATCAGAAGAAGAGGAAGAAGAAGAGGAGGAAGAGGAGAAGGAGAGGAGGAAGAGGAGGAAGAAGAAGGGAAAGGAGGAGGAGAAGAAAAAGGAGGAGAAGAAGAAGGAGGAGGAGGAGAGAAGGAGGAGGAGAAAGAGGAAGAGGAGCAGG